>NC_054709.1:32926465-33031465 GCF_016097555.1 Gigantopelta aegis | reverse complement strand
GATAACATAAAGACAGACTACAACAACACATTTATTGTACGTTCTCTTCACTCACAAATTAATAAATCAATGGTATAAAATGAGACGTTGTGACATGAAAATAAAACTAATATCCACTCCATCATTGCTCTCTTTGTACAACAAAAATTAACAAAAAAATAAAACATTCGAACACGAAACCCTCTAACAGCCTGAGCACTCGCAGAAGACAAACCCGTCAACATGGAAACATTGTTTTGCGTACAGTCACACCCAGACACTATAAAATAGAAGAGTGTGTTTTGCAAAACTACCAACATTTACACAAATTAATTTCGAATACTGCCTTGATATCAATCTAATTAAAATTAGCTCCACTATTACATGTGGATCTAACAGCAGCCCGTTGGAGCTTATGTCCAGTTGACCTTTCATTCGGCCAATCAAAACGTTACTTGCAAAATCATGCCAGTTATTTGAAAAGAATTTGAAAACATTCGGGATTATGCCGAGGGTATACGAAATGATTCGGGAGAATTACGAAGTATACCGGAAACTAATAGCAATATAAAATTGTATATAAAATTCGTTTCAAGACAAAACAAAACACCCGTGATGTTATAGCCATAACATCTGTTTATACTAGTATACAATCGAGAGTTTATTACTGCACTTTTCCCCTGTTTTTTCAATGCGGAAATAGACCAATTGCATAATGAGCCTCGCCCGATATTTTTAGAATTTGTATGCTCCCGAATAACGCTATAAAAGGCGAAGTGTAATTGGTCGATATTTAAATTGGTATTTATAGATGAACTGTTACCTGGACATGGGAGTCCACGCAATGCTGTTAGATCTACTGGTAGACCCAGTCGAGCCTTGATATGCCTTGATATATACTAAGATGTAGCGAATATTAGGGCCAGTACTGAAGTAATCATTAGGGGAGGTGGTATACATCTGAATCACATTCAAATGCTTGGAAGGGTCTGGTGGAATGTTATTTTTCATTTAGCTTAAGGGTGGGCTTTTGTAGTGTAATAATAAAAAAAAAATACCTTCTATTCTGTGACCATTTAATTTACGGTCATGTATGTGGGTTGGTATATATATAATATATATAGTTGAATCCCGTTGCCCCGTTGGCTCGAACCCCGGCGGTGCTCGAGAAAGTGATTTGACCCATCGGGTAGTTCGATCTAACCATTCGGTCAATATCGTGTAAGTGTAACTCGGGACTTCATTTTTGGTTCGAGCGATGCGGTGTATTCGACCCTTCTGAGTCCGACCCAACGGTGTGTGTGTGTGTGTGTGTGTGTGTGTTGAAAATAAAAAATAAAATTACAATATATATTATAGAAAATATATACAGTATATTATAATAATAATAATTTCAGGTGGGTATTGAATACAAAAGAAATAGCACATTCCACCCCACTAAACATATAGAGTGTGACCATTTGTGGGGTAGGTTTTGGTACTTTATCCGTTTTCTTTTCTCTTGTGGAATTTAAGTTTAATTTTTATTACAATCCGATCCCCCAACCCGCAAATATTCAGACAGAATCAAAACAACAAGTTCATTATTGTGCTAAAATCCTATCTCTGTACATCAGTACTTGACAGAGATCAAGGGGTTTATCTTGTTTCCGAAGGCTCTGACTTGACAATCATATTGTCGTAATCTTCACTGAACACTATATTTGGTTTGTGATGTAAGTTTCTAAAGGGGTCACTGAAAAACTAGAAACAAAAAATTAATAATAATAATTGTGCGGATGTTGATCGCAAGCTGATTAGCACTTTGTTCTTAGCACTTTTCAAAAAAAATTGTATAAAATAATAATAATAATTGCAAAAAAAAATATATATATATATATATATTTTAAAAAAAAAAATACTTTAGGCCTTTCACGTAAGTCACAGAGAATTGCCTAATGCGCGGACTAAATGTTCGATAAGGAAAACTAGCTTTTTTAATCCGCGCTTTAGGGTCTCTTGGACGTCATGAAAGGTTTTAGGATATAACGCAAAAAATGAAATAGGAAAGCCTCTTAACTTTCGGGTATCCCAACAAATTGAACACTATATTAACATTATACCAACCACGTGTTAAATTTATATCTACCATGGATCTTCAACATAATTTATTCAACGATGTTGAAATTTGAAGTTAATGTTGCCGAGTGTTGTTTGTGTTGCTTAACTTAACACAAGATTATTTGACAATATTAAATATTTGAATTCAACCACTTAGTCTACAAATATTTTACATATTTATTTATTCGGCAGTAATAAAAGTGTAAATCTAGCGTCTTTGTTTAAAATGTTTAACATAATGTATGTGATATTGTTAAATCTATACATTTAATGGTGGGTTTTTTTTCACAGAATGTATGTTGTATTGCTAAATCTATACATTTAATGGTGTGTTTTTTAACATAATGTATGTGGCATTGTTAAATCTATACATTTAATGTAGTGTTTTTTAACATTATGTATGTGGTATTGTTAAATCTATACATTTAATGGAGTTGTTTTTGTTTAACAGAATGTATGTGGTATTGTCAGATCTATACACTTAATAGTTGGGAGGGGGGAGGGTTCGCGAAATTGTATAACATGATGTGTGCAGAACATGATAAAATATATCCTCTAACGACATATTTTATCATGTTAGGACACAACTTACGCGGAAATGTAACATAATTTATGCTGCAATGTAAAATATATGAGTTTTATTACTTATCCTGAAATAGTTAACAATTTATGTGACTGTTAAAGACACGCATATAAAAGTGTGTTGGGAAAACGCTTAAGACATTCAGCTTTTACTAATTTCATTTGTACTTAATCTAATTTTAACTCAGGGCTATGTCTAGTGTGGGTCAGGGGTCAGATACTTCCGCTCTCACCGAAAATCCCCAATATATTGCGAGGCAAAACGACAACCCTACTGGAAATGGAATTGTACACACACACACACATATATATATATATATATATATATATATATATATATATATATATATATATATATATATAACATGTATATGGTCTGTAACTTTGATATTTCATACTGATTACTCTATGGATATTTGCCACCTTCGGTGATAGGTTTAGTCCCGTAAGTAAAATAGCACAGCAACTGATTCAAAATTGTAAGTAAATAGACGCGCTAGAAATCTGTTATTGCCCTCCTATCTAGCGGTGGGCGGGCGGAATGTAGCCTAGTGGTACAGCGCTCGCTCGATGCGCTGTCGGTGTGAGATCGATCCCCGTCGGTGGCCGCATTACGCTATTTCTCGTTCCAGCCAGTGCACCACGACTGGTATATCAAAGACCGTGGTATGTACTACCATGTCTGTGGGATGGTGCATGTAAAAGATCCCCCTTGCAGCTGATCAAAAAGAGTAGCCCATGAAGTAACGACAGCGAGTTTCCTCTCTCAATATCTGTATGCTCCTTAACCATATGTCTGATGCCATATAACCGTAAATAAAATGTGTTGAGTGCGTCGTTAAATAAAACATTTCTTTTCTTTTTTTTGTCTTTCTTATCTAGCGTCACATTGCTTTTACTTACAGTTTTGAATAAGTTGCTATTTTAATCAGGTTGGATCTCACATTTTCACTAAAGGTGGCACATATCTACATAGTAATAGATGTTAAATATCAAACTTACAGTTTCTATACTTTTTAAATAATTCCACGTTCAGTAAGGTTATCGATGTTTTCCTTTATTCGGGCTACAAATCTCCTGAATATATATATATATATATATATATATATATATATATACAAAAGCTAAAGACAGTACATATATAGTTTTAATCCATGTTCGACATCGTAACCATTGTAATATTCGTACTAACTCACATGACACAAATACAGACTACAATAAAACAATAAAATAAAAGTTGGGCGGTTTCAGAAATGACCCAAATGGGAAAAGGGGTGGGAGGTACTGTCAAATAAATGTGTGTATGGCTGTCAATAATACGTGGTTAGGATATGGAGGTAGCCTAGATATGTTTGTGATCACAAAGAAATTGTACCAGTTGCTTTTTATTTACAAGTGGTCGTTATAATAATGTGTATTTTAAATACAAGGACACCATTTCCTATGTCTCATCAACTGTTCTATATCGACAGGTGGTCGCTGTAGTAAGATTTTTTTTTTTTTGGGGGGGGGGGGGTTCAGAATAGTATATGACATTATAGATAAGGGAGCTGGAAAACTACGCCCCTCCCCCCTCTCTCCCCTCTTGATAATTTCTGGAACCTCCCTCACAGACACGTTCACACACGTACACAACTGTAACCACGTGTAGTATTTTCACAAACTGACGGTAATCGCCGTGGTTACGTGGTTACAACCACAGCGTAACCGCAATAACAACAAATGAGCTTACAATGATGATACTTTACAAACAGTCATTGTGTTTGGCTGTGAAGGGATGGCCGGTGCCAACGTCGTTGCCATAATGCTAAGCCGACAGCGACAACATATATATATATATATATATATCAATATTTTTCCCGTGTTTAGCTGAGGACCTGAGGTTTTCTGTATGTGATCTGAATTTTAATGACATCGTCTTGAATTTCCTGCCGTTGTAATATATTAAAGGCATATTGTCACAGAACACTGACCTATTTAATGGACTAACAAAGTATTACCTGAACAAAAATAATTTGATTTGTCCCTAAATGTACTTTGTTCAACCATCTTCATAGCCACCATACTTCATTTATTAATGATATTTTGAAAAAATAATTGAATTATGGCAATGGTCCATAATTCAAAAAATAAAATTGCCGAGAGGGTTGGCATGGATTTTACTGCATCATGGTCCAGTTAAGGTGATGCAATAGCTAGATTTGGTTTCCAACAATTAATGTAATTTTTAATTTATGTTCCATTTTTAGAGAAATAAGGTCCTTAAATCCGTGATAGTATGCCTTTAAACCTTTTGACCAACAAAACCTTTTATCAACTAAAATTACATAGTAAATTACATTTTCCTGTTTCGAATGCCAGTGCCTGTATATCTAATGGATCTCTGATCGTCATAAAGTTAGTTCAAACTTTAATTTATAATACATATTTTACAAATATATTTTCATAATGAACGAAACTACTGAGATGCAAAATCCAGTTGGGGTTACAACGAACATTAGGACTATCGAAGAAACATTGACTGTGAAGACATTCATTTTCTAAACGGGATATGTCGTATACAATTTTTGATCCCTTTCGGTGAATCCGTTATCGGGGTTTTCTCACAAAGACCGTGGTATGTGCAGTCCTGTATGTGGGGAAATTGCATATCAGAGACCTCTTTCTGCTAATGGTAAAATGTAGCGGGTTTCCTCTAAGACTATATGCTAGAACTATATATTTTTTAAATTGATATTCAATAGCCGATGCTTAACGAATAAATGTACTGTAGTGATTTCGTTAAACAGAATTAACTTTAACTTGTGAACAGGTTTTGTACATGGCAAACTGTGTACAGTAGCAGGAAACTGAGGACAGTGTCTTTAAATACAAATTAAGTAAAACGTTTGCTGGAAGAATTTATAACAATTCATCTGAACGTCTAGCAGGGATTGAAACTAACGCAAAGAATGTTAGACTGTGCTACTTTTCACATGTTAATCCTGCTGATGGAGGCAAAACTTCAAAGGGGTGAAAATGCTGACATGTTCTGCTGAACAGAATAATTTTAGAATATTTATATATATATATATATATATATATATATATATATATATATATATATATATATATATATATATATATATTACAACAGGATTGAAATTAATAAATTAATAGTTAAATATATTGATATAGATAAACAAAAATAATAATTTCGTAATTTGAATCCTATTGCAATGTATATATAAATTCGAATACGAAAATTCTAGTAACTTAACTTATATAAATGGATCAGGAATTATTTTTGTTCGTCATAGTATAAACTTATATTATAAATCACCTGCTAAAATGAACAATTTATCATATTCTTGATATTTTTATGAGACAATGGCTACTAAAATAAAACTAACAATAAAACTGAGAAGGCTCAGTTGCCTCCCATTTCACTACAGAATCCCCCTCCCCCACATGGTTATGTTCCCTTAAATTCATTCCTGCACACGTGATGTTTAAGGATTCTATAGCACAATCATTTGTAACACAATCGTTGGCGTATGAACATGACGTTATTTCACCATACAGATGACGTATTTTGTGACGTAAAATGTGGTTTTTCATTGTTTAACAGTTTTTCACGAGAACGAATACCATATGAGCATCGTAGCCATTGCTACTCTGAACTCTAGTCTAGTTTACCAGACTTCGATCTTGTACCCGTGTGCGCGAACGATCGGTCGTGACACATCTCCCTTTCTCACTTTCCAGTATCATGAACATCTGCACCTTGCGTCATTAACATGTATCTCACCTCATTACCATATACCTGACGTCATTAACAGAATGATGTTCCTGGAATTACGTCACACCGTTGCAGAAGTGACACTGAGCTTTATTGCATGCACTCGATTTCGGCTGTTTTATTATACTTTCATTTTTTGTTTTGTTTTTTAAATATTCATTTAACGAGTGGATTGCTGCACTCGTTTCAATACACATTCACAACAAAGGTTCTAAGTACGTAATTTTGCTACCGGAAATGACGTCACACTTGTACATTGTGTTCCACTTGTGAGTGTGGTTCTATTTTTGTAACAGTGTCTTCGTCCCGTTGGCGCGATTTCACGCGTTCGTTCAGTTTCTTTCTTTTCATGCGTCGATTCTGGAACCACACTTTCACTTGTCTTTCAGTCAATTGGAGTTTGCACGATATTTCCCACCGCTTTTGTCTTGTAATGTAGGAACTATTGAGAAACTCGTTCTCCAAAACCATTGTCTGGTAGCGTGTATACGGCTTTCTTTTCTTCCGTCCTTTGGTCTCTGTAAAAAGAAACAACAAATATGTAGAATTGTAAACGAGTGTGTGGCGAGTGTGTTCTGCATTGTGAATGGTTAATAACATTTTTTTCCCGAGATGAAATTAAAATAACACCCGGAAAGCTAATGACGTCATTAGAAAGGGGTTTTTTTCAAGAAATATCAAATATACAGTTAGTTCCGTAGAACAACGATTCACTTTACAATATGGACATAATCGTATGGAGTTTTTAGATTTGCGGATCTTGTTGTCTATTTGATGCCTGCAAATGTTTCGTTTTTTAACATCAGTTTAACGCATTCGGTCAAAATTGACATTTGCGGGATCAAACAAACAATGACACCCGCAAATCTAAAAATTCCATAATATTATAGTTATCTCCTAATTAAAGCTGCGATCTTAAGAGCTACAATTAGGCAAACTAAGTCACATTCACTCAAATTTACTTTCGATGAACCGTTTAAATACAAATGCGCCAAATTACCTCAGGAACACAGCACAACAATCCTACGGGACATTCTAAATTGAAACAGCACCACAAATGGCCCCGCTGGTGCAAAGTACAAACTCAAGAATTCAGCACAACATATTTTGCAAATGCAAACTACACACAGCTACAGTTTTAATAAACTCACAATCTCGCCTCACCATATTATAACATCATTTACTACTGCCAAATACAAACAACTACAGTTTTAATAAACTCACAATCTCGCCTCACCATATTATAACATCATTTACTACTACCAAATACAAACACAACTACAGTTTTAGTAAACTCACAATCTCACCTCACCATATTATAACATCATTTACTAATACCAAATACAAAAACAGCTACAGTTTTCATAAACTCACAATCTCGCCTCACCATATTATAACATTTACTAATACCAAATACAAACACAACTACAGTTTTAATAAACTCACAGTCTCGCCTCACCATATTACAACATTATTTACTAATGCAAAATACAAACACAACTACAGTTTTAATAAGCTCACAGTCTCGCCTCACCATATTATAACATTATTTACTAATGCAAAATACAAAAACAACTACAATTTTAATAAACTCCCCATTTCGCCTCCCGATAACATAATTTACTAATGCAAAATACAAACCCAACTGTATTAATAAACTCACAAGCTCACATACCCTTAGTATAACCGTAAAAACACTAGCGTCACTAATTGTTAATTAAATCGCAATTTCGTTTCAACATATTATAACAACATTACCAATGCAGCACACGAAAAAACAACAACTACAGTTTCAATTAATTCTTCGGTATTGTTTTGCCCTAACAATGCATAATTCATTTACATCATCGCAAGCTGACGTTGGTATACATGTATATGAAGAAGTGGGTTAAACTGAGGGGAAGGTGGAGGGGGGAGGGTGCAGAAAAAGACAACAGGTAAAAAAAAGGGCAGACAGTATATAGTAATTAGTTTTCTAAAATGTTGGCAATATGTTTTAAAAAGAAAAGTTTGACAGGATTCATATATGTATGTATGTATGTATGTATGTATGTATGCATGTATATATGTATGTCAATCTGATTAAAATTAGCTCTACTGGTTTATACCAGTAGATCTAACAGCATTGCGTGAACTCTCATGTCCAGGTATCATGTTCATCTATAAACAACAATTTAAATATCGACCAATTACACTTCGCCTTTCATAGCGTTATTCGGGAGCATACAAATTCTAAAAATATCGGGCAAAACTATTTATACAATAGGCGAACTTGTTGGTCTATTTCAACATTGAAAAAACAGGGGGGAAAGTGCAGTAATAAACTCTGGATTGTATACTGGTATAAACAGATTTTATGGCTATACCATCACGGTTTTTTTTTTTTTTCGTCTTGAAACGAATTTTATATAACATTTTATATTGAAATTAGTTTCCGGCATACTTCGTAATTTACCCGAAACATTTCGTATACTCTCGGCATAATCCCGAATGTATTCAAATTCTTTTCAAATCACTGGCATGATTTTGCCAGTAAGGTTTTGATTGGTCGAATGAAAGGTCAACTGGACATGAGCTCCAACGGGTTGCTGTTAGATCCACATGTAATAGTGGAGCTAATTTTAATTAGATTGATATGTATGTATGTATGTATGTATGTATGTATGTGTGTGTATTGTATGTATGTATGTGAATTGTATGCATGCATGTATGTGTGTGTGTACGTGAGTGTGTGCGTGCGTGCATGCATGTGTGCGTGCTTGCGTGCGCGCGTGTTTGTATGTTGCCAAATCTCCCCTTACCCCTGAGGCACTAACATCAACAAACCATCAGATTTGAGACAAACGGTCACAAATTGGCGCCAGTCGGTATTCGAACATATCGTGGCCACGCTAAAGGTGAAGGCCGTCAGACATGCGCGCGCGCTTTCCTCTGACGTTATCAATCACGTCCAATACCCCTGTCACGAAAGCAATGTCGCACACACAGGTAAACCGAAAACTAAATCGAAAAGTAATAACATCTGTCGGAAATTATTTGCGTGTGCGCTAAAATGTCATTCATAAACTCCTAGTGTAGTTATTTTGCATTAAATGTCACTGATCCGATCATAATATTTACACGGCTGCAATAAACGTGACATTTTAGCAGCAATAATTTCTTTGATTGTCTTTCGAAAGCCAGTCACTCTCGTTCAGTAAGGCTGATGCCCAACTACCGGGGAGGAACATAAAACGTACGATAAAAACGTGTATGTAGCGCACGGGTGTCACTAAACCGTGAATAAAAGAAGGCACGAGAGAAACGTAAAATTAATGTTGGCAAATGGTTGCAAATGTTTGCGAATGTTAACATTGTTGTTTGAACGCGCAATATGTTTGAATGCACTAGTGGACAATTAGTTTGGCATTCAAAATATTATATTTGTTTTTAATCTCTCTCTCTCTCTCTCTCTCTCTCTCTCTCTCTCTCTCTCTCTCTCTCTCTCTCTCTCTCTCTCTCTCTCTCTCTCTCTCTCTCTCTCTCTCTCTCTCTCTCTCTCTCTCCTTTTACAATCGGGGATTAAATATGCTTGAAACTAGCTACCACCATTTATTAAAACACAACAAGGCGCCCACATCGCCAAACGTTATTACATATATACACTTAAACACCAACTGATTTTAGCCGGTCCATCAGAATAAATAAAAATTGAATTTCCTCCGCCATCCAACCCCCTTGTTATCATTTCTAGACAGTCCCTTGGAAAAAAATTTAACATTGATAATATAAGTCATAAACATTTTAAGCCACTACCAGAAAAAAAGCAACGTGTGGGGGAAAATGAGGTGAGTGCGCCCTACGAAGAAGTGGAAATTAAAAAAAAAACGAGTAAGACGGAAATGCATATATCACTCCGCGGGATGCACGTGAGAATGTGTGAGTTCCTTTATCAGTTTGTTCAAATGACCTAAGTGCAGCGCGGATGAAAAACTCAAAATCTCTGTCCAAGTAAATTAAACCAGATTAGATATAACCCTCAACGCGTCCACACGATATCCTTGATAAGCCAATTTTCCCACTAGTAAGCAAAGTGTTTTGGACAAGTAATATTATTTATGTTTGTTATTTATTTCACCGGCGGGAAGACTGCCATGTTGGAGGTACAACTAGACGCTATTTTTCCAATTACTCTATACACTGACGTTTGCATATCGTTTCCTCCAGGAATATGTAAATTTCAGGAATAATGCGTGGGTTTCCAAGATTAATTGATTTATTATGCGTTTTATCTGGTTTTTACTAGAGAAGAAGTACGGATATTACACAAAAAAAGTCGTCCCACCGATGAAGCAGAGTTAAATATGGCTGGTGTGTCATGTGGTTGGTGTTAGATTTCCTTCCCACGTGCAAAATCTAAGGTACAATCTACCACGGAGGTCTAATTACCAGTAAAATGTAAATTCTACTAATTAGCCGTAGTGACCCTTCTGGCATTGTACCGCATCTATCTATCTATCTATCTATCTATCTATCTATCTATATCTATCTATCCATATATCCATCCATCTATCCATTCATCCATCCATTCATTCATATATTGATATAGACAGACAGACATATAGATAGATAGATAGATAGATAGATAGATAGATAGATAGATAGATAGATAGATAGATAGATAGATAGATAGACAGACAAACATACATGTAAATATATATATATATATATATATATTTCTGGATCCGCCCTACGTTTATTTTATTGTTGTATTGTAGTCTGTATTTGTATCAGGTGAGTTAGTACGAATATTACAATGGTTTCGATGTCGAACATGTCAATTAAAATAGCAGCCAATTTGTTTTGTTTTGTTTGCTTGTTTGGGGCTTTTTTGTGTATGGGGGATCAGTATGGAGTTGTATTTCAAATTCAAACTGCCACGTCACGTGGTATACAAGCCGGTTTCGCGTATTGGGTTTGGCAGTTATAAAATAGTAGTAAATGAAGTCATTTTGACATATACATTCATATAATTATTTGTGGGTAAGTAATTCGATGTATAATCTAAACATTTTCACAAGAAAAATGAATAAGTAATTTAATTTTTCATTAAAGAAATTATTGATAACATTATTATTACTTATATATAGTGCACTCCTGCGCGTGCTGTAACCTCACCGTGGTGCAGGGGTGTAACATTCTCTTTGAGAATGGCCAATACAGCACAGATTGAAATTTAGAGTAAAGGTCAGTATCTATCTGTGATATTTGTATTTTTGCACAGTTCTTTACACTGTTTTTATTTAAATCGTGAATTTTTATATTGATGTTGCTCATCACTTTATTTGTTAGCATTACCATAGTTTGACACCCAATAGCCGATGTATTTTTCGTGCTGGGGTGGCGTTAAACATTCATTCATTCATTCTTTACTTACACAAACACAGAATTGTACATATATACAAAGTCGTCAACTTGTAGAAATATTAAGCATTATATGGAAATCCTGATAATGTTAAGCAGACGGAAATACATTTAACAAGGAAAGTTAATAATAAAATAAATAAATAAATAAGCAAATAAATAAATTCAGATTATGCATGTACGTGGGTCACAAAAGTGACAGATTGAAAGAATTCCAAAATTGGTGTTTTATAAGAAGATTTTCGCTTCTTTCATCTTCTTTATTTCTTTGTTTTACTTTTTATAATTAAATATTTACCTGATTGTCGATTTATTGATTTGTGAAATAAACCGAACTATTTAGGCTATTCATGCATGTGCCATAGTAAACACGCTTAATGAACATCGTTTAATAAATATCTTGAGGTGTAATTAGAGAAATTTGTCACATTTTAGTGTTTAAAGTTATTGTGGGTAAAAAAAAAAAAAAAGATAAACAAAAAACAATGAATAAATTAAATTAAATTATAAACTAGGATGTATTCTGAACCAAGTAGCGCGATTGTTTATAATATAATATCCTGGTAGTAACGTTTTAAAAATATACGTACTTGCGGGGTAAAGTTCCCAGTGTACCGAATAAAACGGTCTCAAACCAGCCGTAAAGTTTGTAAATGCTGGATTTTTGACAAAGATGATGGCATCACCACAATTGTACCATCCAATCATAATGTTTACGAATGACAGGTACGTGTGTGCGGGGGGGGGTGGGGGGGGGGGGGGGGGGGGGGGGGGGGGGTGGTATCGAGCTAAAACGCTATTTCGTCATTCCTGCACCGCCTGCAGGAGGACTACCACTCGCCCGGGATTGACTTCACGGGATAAGGATTATTCATCCATTCTGTGCCACGAAAACAAATAAGAATCTGTGAGGTTGGCTGTCTGTCTGTCTGTTTCCATCTCGTCTGTCTGTCGTCTGTTAGTTCTGTTTACGTACCCCTCTCTATTCTCTCTAATCCATCTCCTATTTATCTACTCGAATTCTCTCCCTCCTTTCTATTTTTCTCCTCTCATCTCAAACCAGTCGTAAAGTCTTGTAAATGCTGGATCCTCTTTCCCTCTTTCTCCCTCTCTCACTCAGCAATCCTGTCTCTCTCTTATCTCTTTTCTTTATCTGCTCGATCGAGAGGGCTCTCCTCTCTCCCTCCCAGTCTCTCTGCCTCTCATTCTCTGCCTCTCTCTCCTCTCTCGTCAGGCTAATCTGCTCTATTTCGTCATCTCGTTCCGTCCTCTCATGCGGAGAGAGATACTCCACTAGGCCCTTCTTGCCTTCTTCACGGGATAAGGATTCTCATCTCTTCTGTGCCACGAGCTCTCAAATTCAAAATCTGTGAGGTTAGGCCTGTAGCTCCGTCTGTTCTGTTTCCCTCTCTTCTAACCCTCTCTACTCTCTCATCTCTCTCTCTATCTCTCTCTCTCTCTCTATCTCTCTCTCTTCTCTTCTCCCATTCGAAGACTCTTCTCTCTCTCTTTTTCGATCTCTCTTCGCATCTCTCTACTCATTCTCTTTTGTCTCTCATCTCTCTCTTAACCACTCTCAGATCTCTCCCTCTTCTCTCAAGTCTCTTCTCTCTCTCCTCTCTCTCCTCTATCTCTCTCGCTCTCCGCTCGCTCTCTTATCTCTCTCTCTCTCTCTCGATCTCTCTTTCTTTTCTATTCTCATTTCTCTATCTCCCTCTCTCTCTCTCTCTTCTCTCTCTCCTTCCTCTTCTCTATACTCGCTCGAGCTTCTCCCTCCGCTCTCTATCTCCTCTCTCTCTCTCTCTCCTCCTCTCTCATTTCCTCTCTCCTCTCTCTCTCTCTCTCTCTCTCGAACCCTCCTGCCTCCACACCTCTAGCTCATTTACACATGCATTTATTTATCTCTCTCGTTCTCTCGTTCTTTCTCTCTCTCTCTCTCTCTCTCTCTCTCTCTCTCTCTCTCTCTCTCTCTCTCTCTCTCTCTCTCTCTCTCTCTCTCTCTCTCTCTCTCTCTCTCTCTCTCTCTCTCTCTCTCTCTCGCACTCAAAAGTTCAACATAAAACGACGACTAAACATCACGCGAAACAAAACGTAGTAATGGAATATCTACGCCCATGTAAAAAAAAACCCACTATATTAAAGAATAAAATGACACAAATAAATATTTGAAAATATTCAGTAAAACTAGCCATTTGTACTTGTTATTTTGCTCTTTTTTCTCTCTCTTTTTTTTTTTTTTTTTTTTTGTTTTTACCTTTTTATCTTAGCAATCTCTACGATGGTGGTCAATTAATATAACCCAATTTGTATAAGACTAATTTAGATGATTTACAGAAGTAACCACTAAACACTTTCCATAAGAGACAATCACTTGTTGCGGTTGGAGAGACAATGAATGGGACGTGGAGATGGACAGTGAAAGAAGTTGAAAGATAGGAGTGGCAAAAAAAAGTAGATGGAATTCAAAGGAGAGTTTGGAAAGGAATATAATAGAATAAATTAGATGTTTAACGACACCCCAGCACGAACAATACATTGGCTATTGGGTGTCAAACTATGGTAAATGCAAAAGAATGGAAAGGAATAGTGGGATAAAAAAATTAAAAAATTTAAAAATTAAATAAAATTAATTGATTTAGGAAAACAATAGACTAGCCTGTGTTGGTTCACAATGCGATCTTTTCGTCTGACCTGAAGCGCATAAAGTTTCTTTTGTTTATCGACACTACTAGAGAACATTGATTTACTAATCATCGACTATTGGATGTCAAACATTTGGTAATTCTAACAGACATTCTTAGAGAGAAAACCCGCTAAATTTGTTTCGTTAGTAGCAAGGGATTTTTTATAGGCACCATCCCACAGACAGGATAGCACATACCACGGTTTTTGATATACCAGTCGTGGTGCCCTGGCTCGGACGAGACTTTTTATATGCACCATCCCACAGACAGGATAGCATATACCACGGTCTTTGATATACCTGAAGCGCAAATAACCAATCTAGCCATCGTGTTTCTACTTTTTGTCCCTAGCTGAACTTTCACATGGTTTCTGTTTATAGACAGTGGCTACTTAAGACAGGTATTCGTTTTGAAGGTATACCGGCCTCGGTTCAGTTGTGGTTAAGCCATGGAACTGGTGGGTACTGGGTTCGTCTCCCGGCACCGGCTCCCACCCAGCGCGAGTTTAACTCCACCGACTTCTCCCTGACTAATATACTCTTTTTAAAAAAGTAGGGGACTCTAATAAGATTGTAAGTTATATTAGCTGTGGGGAATGGTTATATGATAATAGTGAATTAATTGGGCAAACATTACAACCTGTAGTTCAGTATTACAGTAGGTTTTATGACCACCAAAGATCTTGAAAGATGATTGGGATCAGAAGTGAAATTTTAAAGTTGACGTTTTTTATCAGTAAATCGCAAAATCAAACAATAAAAATGACTAAAAACAAAACAATAACAACTATATGATCAATAGAATGAAAAAGACTGACCGAAATAATGATCCACAGTGATTAATCGACCTTCCTGGGAATTGTGAAAATCGAGAATGACACCCCACGCACGTGTACGGGGCAACTGCGTGATGCATGTGCAAACTATGGAATGTTGTTCGGTGTGTTAATAAACAGACCTGAATGTTCTTTACTAGGATGTCTGTAGTCAAAACGTATGTTCGGTCTAATAGTCGATATTCACATTAATAGTTCAGGTCCCCAACTTTTTTTTGAAGAGTATATAACCACTAACCACTAGTTCACTTGAATCTAATCGGCTATAAGCACTAAAATAATTACAAATGAATGAATGTGTAGGTATAAATGTCCACATTCGTCCCATCCCGGATCCCGGATCCCACCCACAAACGTAGGACGGTTTACGTTGAATCGGCTATTCTGACTTGTAATGGTAGGACACTAATTAAGGTGTATATCTGACTGCGCGGCGCCTTTGATCCTTGAGGTGAAAGAATGTCATTTTCAAATCATATGTTCCTACTTTGGCTAATGGGTTCAGGGATGGGTGGATTCGCACTGTTCGGCGGCCGCTCGTCGTGTTTTATGACTTCCAACACCTTTCATGGTCGACTCGCGAATCATCCACTTACTGTGATACACGAACAATTCTCGTTCGGCTTCTTCCGTATTCAGGATTTTTAAAAATGCATATTAAGCGCGAACGTGCACGAGGAGTTTGTCTGTCCGTGAAACGCCAATGAAAGCTCGTTTGTTACCTGGGAGAGAGAGAGTGAGAGAGAAAATCGATAATCCTAGGAAGAGGATCGGCACATGATGAGTAGTTCAAGTCGATATGCAGTTAAATCAAGCGTGACGCAATTAATTACATGTCGGGGGGGGGGGGCGAAAAAAATAAATAATAACCCGAAAAATAAAAACCGGAATAAAAACCAAAACAACAATACATTGTCACCTTAGAGGGCGTTAATTATCTAGTTTGTTTAAAATCATTCATTATGTCTTCGCTGGTCAGTTCATTATTTATTCAAGCATTTATTTGTGTTGTTAATTCACAGGTGCACAGGGGACATTCATATCGTTATTTTGGTATATTTTATAAATATTATTAATTTTATTGTTAATTTTTGTAATTAATATAATTTTATAAAATAATACTTAAATATTATCCGTGCAACCTTGAGTCAGCATTATTGTTTATATTGCTATTATTATTATTATTATTATTATTATTATTATTATTATTATTATTATCATTATTATTATTGTAGAATATTAATTTTATTTAGTCAGTTTTATTGTATTTACTCCTATTAATATTCCTACAACCTGTTTACCACAATTGCATCTTTACTTTTTTTCAAATAATTTAATATCATCTTTATTCGCTTTCGATGACTAATAAACTGATGCGCTCTAGCGGTGTCGTTAAACACAATTTTTTTTAAACTTTTAACTGTATTCGCTTTGCAGATTCTTGATATATTTTCTTTGAAATAATTGGAAGACATATTTATTTATTTTATTTAAGAACGAATTGAAAATTCCAAGTGCATGATCATAAAAACAATACATCCAAACAGGTTCATATACTACAATTTATAAATTTATGTTATTGCAACCTTCTATAAAGGTGATCACAGGTTCACACGTGATATCAATGTCGCACTTTGACTTCGAACTGTATCTCTGTATAGATAAAGAACACGGATATGCAATGAATATTTTCTATGTGTTTTATTTCTTCGTGACTAAAGATTGTTGACGAAAGGGCAGGATTTAGCTCAGTCAGTTGAATGCTCACTTGCATCATCCCACAGACAAGATAACACATACCACAGCCTTTGATATACCAGTTGTGGTCAGCTGGCTGGAACGAGAAAGAGCCCAACGGGCCACCGATGGGGATCGATCCCAGACCGACCGCGCATCAAGCGAGCACTGTACCACTGAGCTACGTCCCGCCCTTGCTCGCTTGAGGTGCTTGCGTCACAGGATCGAACCACCTCGGAGGATCCATTCAACTGACTGGGTTTTTTTCTCATTCTAACCAGTGCACCACAATTGGTCAAAGGCCGTGGTGTGTGCTTTCCTGTCTGTGGGAAAGTGCATATAAAATATCCCTTGCTGCATGTAGCAAGTTTCCTCGTTAACACGTGATATCGATGTCGCAGTTTGAATTCGAATTCTCTCTCTCTCTCTCTCTCTCTCTCTCTCTCTCTCTCTCTCTCTCTCTCTCTCTCTCTCTCTCTCTCTCTCTCTCTCTCTCTCTCTCTCTCTCTCTCTCTCTCTCTCTCTCTCTCTCTCTCTCTCTCTCTGAGATTATCGTCTATGTTTTATTTGTTCGGTTGAAGAAACCTCTGTCTCGCCAGTATATGCATATGTATATATATAAAAAAGAACAAATAGTGAAATACATTTGCAGCTTTGAGAAAGATCCTTTTATAGACGAAAATAACAAAGACGGGACTTTCAGTCGCGGATAAATCGACGATAAACTGAAATGCATTTATACGGATGGTTGTCGATTCGTTTGGAAAGCGGTTAATGCGAGCAAAATGGCATTCTTTCAGCACTCATACACGACCGTCTCGACTGGGACGCCTTCCATCTCTAGGATATAGATTTATAAAGAAAGGGGCCATCATTTCCACGTCACGTCACTTCCCCAAATGTCGCAACACGCATGGCTGCCGTTTAATTTCCCTACAATAATCTATCAAAGCGAAACAGCCACACAACTTAAAAACGTATACTTCCATTGATTGCGCGCACGCTTTGATCTGACTCGCACCCATCATCGTCGATATTGCAAACCAATGATATTGCACGCACGGTTTTGGTCACGTGACAAAAGGGTCGCAGCAAATGCAATTGCTTTTCGCACGGTTATTGACAATAAAGTAAATTTATTATAATCAGAATTAAGTTTTTGTTGTTGTTATTGGTGTTGTTGGGTTTTCTACTTAATAGATTTACTTACTTACATACTTATTGCGCGTGTAGTCTGGGAAATAGCATTCTGTAGCCATAGTTACAAATGACCCGTTACTGGTGACCCGGAAAAGGTTCTATTTGCTGCAGTACAATCTACTCAGGGTTTCTAAACAAATGTAACGGTAATGCCGAGTCTAGGTTGTGGTCTGTTTTATTTTAATTTCCTTCAATACTACCAGAGCACCACGTCTATTTAATTATTCATGGTACGTGATGCACTGTGTGAGAAAGACGTATATTCGAGGGAGACAACCATAAGTCGTATTGTTGTTTTGTTTTGTTGGGTTTCTTTTTTAAAGTAATAACGTTTTAAAATTGTGTGAGTGAGTGAGTGAGTGGGTGAGTGAGCGAGCGAGTGAGTGGGTGGGTGAGTGAGTGAGTGAGTGAGTGAGTGAGTGAGTGAGCGAGCGAGCGAGTGAGTGGGTGGGTGAGTGAGTGAGTGAGCGAGTGAGTGAGTGAGTGAGTGAGTGCGGTGGGGTGAGTGGGAGTGAGCGAGCGCGGTGAGTGATTGGGGTGGGTGGAGTGGGTGAGTGGTGAGTGAGTGAGTGGAGTGAGTGTTGAGTGAGTGAGTGAGTGAGTGAGTGAGTGAGTGAGTGAGTGAGTGAGTGTTAATGTGATAATGATTTCAGCTTGTCAATTAAATAAATAAATAAATAAATAAATAAACAAATAAACGAATTTAAATAAATAAATAAATAAATATATATCATCTCACAGTTTGTTAGAGGGCGGAACATACCTTAGTGGTAAAGCGCTCAGTCTGGGATCGATCTACGTCGGTGAGCCCTTTGGACTATTTCTCGTTCCAGCCAGTGCACCATGACTGGTATATCAAAGGTTGTGGTATGTGCTATCCTGTTTTGGGGATGGCGCATATAAAAGAGCCCTTGCTAATAATGAATATTTTTTTTAGCAGGTTTCCTCTCTAATACTATATGTCAAAATGACCAAATGTTTGACACCCAACAGCCGATGATTAATAAATCAATGTGCTCTAGTGGTGTCATTAAACAAAACATTTTTTTTTTTTCAAATCATTACGCTTGAAGTCAGCCTCAACGGCAGCGCAATAAAATGACCAGTGCGAGTAATTCGCCCTTTAATTGTAATGAAAATTCTAGACTGATACCAGACAACAGTTGTTCGCCAAGTGTTTGTCTGCCGCCGTAAGAGTAACGAGATCCGGACACCGGTAACAGTAAACCACGGCTTTAATTTCAGTCTAACTTCAAAGACTTGGTGTCGAATGTTAGTCGACCGACGTGGCCATCTGTTAATACAGGGCCGTAGCAAAAAAAAACAAAAAACAGTAAAAATGATAAGCTCCCTGAAATGGCTGCAAAATGATATTTCAAAGCCTCTAGATTTCATAATTTCCTAGGGGGTGGGGGATATGCCTCCGGACCACCTAGTGTCTTGCGCCTTCCATGCTCGTTCGTTCCAATAATTCATCTGCCACCCCCCCCCCCCCCCCCCCCCCCCCCCCCCCGCCACACACATACACACACAATCCTAGCTACGTTCTGTAAAGAATACCTTTGTATGGCTTCCTTCTATGTTACTAAAAAAAAAAGGAAATGTTTTATTTAACGACTCACTTAACACATTTTGTTTACGGTTATATGGCGTCGGACAATTGGTTAAGGATCACACATATATTGAGAGAGAAAACCCGCTGTCGCCACTTCATGGGCTACTCTTTTCGATTAGCAGCAAGGTATCTTTTGTATGCACCATCCCACAGACATGATAGTACATACCACGGCCTTTGTTACTGGCTAGAACGAGAAATATCCCAATGGGCCCACCGACAGGGATCGATCCTAGATCGATCTCGCATCAGGTTAGCACTGTACCATTGAGCTACGTCCCGCCCCTCTATGTTTTTGTTTTTTTTCAGTTTGGCTATTAGGTACTGCGTTCGCCTCCCCGAACCGGCTCCCACCACCAGATTGAGTTTAACGACTTCTGTCTAACTGTCAATTTCTACAGTTTTAAAGAACTAAAGCCCGGTATGGTATTATGTCTATAATACACACATTTTCTTAAAGGGACATTCCTGAGATTGCTGCATTGTAAAATATTTCAGACTAATAAAATATTTTTACGATTAAACTTACATATTAAATATATGACGATATAACCTATTTTTTTCTTTTTTTTTTTTTTTTTTTTTTTTTTTTTTTTATTGTGCCAGATCACAAATATAGCAGTGTCCGGGATGGGAGCCCCAAATCACTGCTGTACATATAATAAATATACAACACATATGTCCATACACAAACAAATACGTACACACGTACCCGGATGTCCTCTTTCTTGTTTTTAGTTAAAGTCATTATTGTATATCTGTAAGGGCTAATCGTAGGCCCGCTGATTTGCCGCAAAACGAGATTGATCCTTATGGAATTGTATTGGGTAAATCCCGTTTTTTTGTATGAAAACGCGATATACGCCAATTAAAAACATAACTTTTACTGAAAATGAAAAATGGATATATCGCGTTTTGCGCCTGAACTCTTTATATGTTCTTGTTTAGAATATCAGTGTCTGTATATTCAATGTGTTTCTGGTCGTCTTAATATTTGTAAGAAGCCTAAACTGGATTTTGTCTTCAAATAATTGTGTACGTATGAAAAAACAATATTTTAGGAAACATGATGAAATTTAACCTAGTACAAATATTAGAACGATCAGAAACACGTTTAATATAACGGTATAGCCACTAATATTTTATGCAGAAAAATATATTTGATATGTAATTACAATTGTTAAAAAGACTGTTAGACGATAACATCTTAAAAAGTGCAGCAAACACAGGAATGTCCCTTTAAATATAACAGCACAGACCTCGAGTTTGATTATCATGAAAGTCGTTTATAACATTAAACCTATGTTTTTGTCGGGTACAAAGGCGACAAGAGGAAACCTGACATGACTATTTGAAACAGATCTGTTTCAGATGGTGGTGTCGGGTCTCTTCTTGTTTGTGCTAGTCACTGACATGTTTGTTTAATGTTGTAAGTACATGTCAAAGCGAAAACGATCAAACTAAAATTATGTAGCATTACATTAAAAAATAAACTGTGTATAGTTAAAGAGACCATCAAGCACTTGTAAGATGGGGTTTATTTTCTCTTAACGACCAAAATTACTAATTCAATATATTTTCTTCTTTAGAATACCAGTGTCTGTATATCCAATGCGTTTGCTGTCGTGTGCTAATGTTTGTAGCAGCTAGTTTTCATTTCAAGCCCAGTGGTAAAGCGCTCGCTTGATGCGCGGTCGGTTTAGGATCGATCCCCGTCGGTGGGCCCATTGACCGATTTCTCGTTCCAGCTAGTGCACCACGACTGGTATATCAAAGGCTGTGGTATGTGCTATCCTGTCTGTGGAATTGTGCATATAAAAGATCCCTTGCTGCTAACGGCAAAATGTAGCGGGTTTCCTCTACAAGACTATATGTCAAACGTACCAAATGTTTGACATCCAATAGCCGATAATTAATAAATCAATGTGCTCTAGTGGTGTTGTTAAACAAAACAAACAGACTTTAATAGCCACTGATTAAACAGTAAATAAAATATTGTAATCATTTCATAACAGACATTACGGTGTATCAATATCAACGTGGATGGGGAAACTAGCGGTTCCAGGATCTGGTAAAGGGTGAGTCCAAAAATAATTTTTAAAATGCAGTTTGAGTTTGACGAAAGCAAATGAACTGCGCTCACAAAGGGTCGAGGGCGGTTTGGGGACATGCTTCTCGAAAATGTGTTCTCAGGTTAACGTAGTTTTATATATGGTGAATGATAAATGTAAAACTAACAATAATAAAGGAACACACCATTAAACAGGACACTTCCAACGGACCCTTGTGATCCCTCCCCCACTCCATTCCCATCTGGATCCGCCACACTGCCGTTGCCATGAGTTTATATTGGGGGGTGGCAACCCACTAGTGGGGGGAGGGGAGCAACTCACACTATGTATGTTTGTATGCATGTATGATTTTATAAAATTTAATACAGTTTAAAAGCAAACAAAAAATTTGATTTGGGGCCATGTCCCCGTACCCCCCCCCCCCCCCCCCCTCCCCACACACTTGCTACGCCACTGATCCGCCAATGAGAAAATGAAAACTCCCTAGCAAAAAAAAGTAATTTCTATAATGCTCTATACACTGGTAAACAAAACTGAGCGTGATTTTGAATTCGATCATCCGTTTTAAAATGGCTCCAGGCAATGCGTAATATTGTACATGTTACATCAAAGGAAAGAGACATACCTGTGATATAAAAATAAGATTGCGTCTATTAATAGCCATACAGGTGTACGACTCCGTGTTAGTATTTAAGAGGGGCAGGACGTAGCCCAGTGGTTAAAGTGCTCTCCCATTGCACTATTTTTCTGTTCCAGCCAGTGCTCCACAACTGATGTAACAAAGGCCGTGTGTGTGGTGGTGCATATAAAAGATTCCTTGCTGCTAATTAATCGAAAAGAGTAACCCATTGTTAGGCGGAAGCGGGTTTCATCTCTAATTAATCCTGTGGTCCTTAACCATATGTCCGACACTATATAACCTTGATTAAAATATGTTGAGTGCGTCGTTAAAAAACTACATTTCTTTCTTTCTTTTCATGTTAGTAAATGTTATAGTGTTGGTAGACAAGGGGGGGTGGGGGATGGCTTTGGGGATTTTTGTGCATGTTTTTCTCCGATTCGAATAATGTTTGCTTTGATTGCGTTTGTGTAATATATATATATATATATATATATATATATATATATATATATATATATATATATATATATATATATATATTATTAATTTTATTTCATTTCATTTTATTTTTATTTAATTTAAAACAATTTCTACATGTATATATTAATAGGTTGTTCATGAGTATATACGAATACATACACATATAACTACGCCTAATCACGTGTACACGTATACATCAACACTGCCAAATACAAATTAAAATTAAAAAGTATAAAATTAGAAGAAGAAAAACTTATGTCAAAAAAATAGAAAGGAAAGCATATCATATCTGGAATGACTTTTCGGGTTAGCGAGGCGTGACCGATAAATAAAGTGACATGGTGTTCATCAAAGCGAGGGGTCAAAGGGCATGGTTACGGTTAAGCTACAGGCGTGGAAGTTGTCTTTGGAGACGGCTTGATAAACGACGTGGCTCGACTCGAACCCAGCACCACAGGCACGGACATATGATTGGTGAATGTAACACGCAATTATACAGACAGCCACATACTTTATTTGAGTCTCACCTTACGCAGACTGTAATAAAATGTAATATAACATACAATATAAAACTAGATAAGCCATTACTTACAGGAATTATCAGAGACTATCAGTAATCATATTATAAGAAATTAACACAGTCTTAGAGAGAAAACCTGCTACATTTTTTCAATAGTAGCTAGGTGTCTTTTATATGCACCATTCCACAGACAGGATAACACATTCCACGGCCTTTGATAAACCAGTCGTGGTGCACTGGCTGGAACGAATAATGGCCCAAATGGTCCCACCGTCGGGGATCGATCCTAAACCGATCGCGCATCAAGCGAGGGCTAAACATAAGTGGACTTCTTTTCGTCCCTTGTCTGACATGATATCCTTTAAAGACCACACAGATTATGGGATAAATTCAATTCAGTTCAACTGATTGCCCAATACCAAACAATCTGGTGTCAGCAGAGATACGAATTGTATAACATCAACAACAATGTCAAAATAAATTAATAATAATAATAACTATATGATTGTATAGGCCAGACAATTTGTATTCTATTTATAGGAATATAATAACTATATATTAATAAAGGTTTTTTTTTTAAATTAAATGGTTTTGATTAGCAGCAAGAGAACTTTTATATGCACCATCCCAAAGACAGGGTAGTACATACCACGGCCTTTAGTACGTCATTTGTGGAGTACTGGATGGAACGAGAAATAGCCCAACAGAGATCACACACCAGGTGAGCGCTTTACCACTGGACTACTTCCCGTTCATGGTTGAATGGATTTTGAGATGTCAGTGAATGTAGTTGTTGGTTCTTATAAGACGGACAGATGGAAAAGAGGTTGGATTAAATGTATGGATTTTGGAGTAGGCTGGTAAGCGTGCGAGACAGGGGGCGGGGGGATTGCTCCCAATCTTCTACCCTAGTGCTGGAGTAGAACCTCAAATTCAGGTAAACATTATACAGATATTCAGGCAAAATGTGCTAACCTGAGACCTTTTTACCGTGTGTTTCCATCATTCTACCCTCAAAATTAGTTGTAATCCATATACAAATGCGTAATGACTTAGCTGTTTGATAGAAATGCTAATATGAAAAAAATATTGTTATCCAGATTCTGGCATTTTCGTTTAATTCGGTCAAAAGCCAGCAATAACCCTTACAAAAATGGGAGCCCGTTCGCTTATGGGTGGATGGATGGATAGATTTTTGCACACCAGACAAGAACGAAACAGATTTGTCAAGTGGGCGAAGTGAGAAACAAAACAAAAAACGTTGATGAACGAATGACAAAACGAAAGTAGAAAGTTATATTATCTCCCATTATCAATTGACAACTTGTTTCTTCTTTTTGTTCTATCATTCTTTCTTTCTTCCCTTCATTCTTTCTTCTTTCTTTCTTCCTTCCATCTTTCTCTTTCCTTTCTGTATTTTTTATTTTATTTTATTATATATATATATATATATATATATATATATATATATATATATATATATAGACATGCCGTAATACATTCATATATACCCGATCTGGAAAATGTACCCCCGTATCATAGAAATGTTTAGAATTCCAACAGTCGGTGACGTCACGGTTAATGACGTGTATCGAGTGTCGGCGAGAAAGACGATAGCCCTGATCGGTGAAATTCGGTAAGATTCGTAAACGATGAGACACCGAGTCACTTTCCATGATCAGATATCGGAGAAAACTCCGTGACTGCGATTTGTGACCCGGGTGGGTGGTCGAGCGAGTTAGTTCCTACACCAGTTGGAATGGACTTTCACGGGAGACGATATGGGATTTCTTTTTTCCCTAGGGAGGGGGTAAAAAAAAAAAAAAAAAAATAAAAAAAAAAATAAGAAAACTAAGAAACAGCACCCATAATTATTATATTGATATAATATTTATATAATAATACATTTAATATAATTTTAAAATTCGAGTCTTTCGCACCTCATTTTACCATCCCCTGGATTTGCACCTTACGGTAAAGGAATGTTTAATGACATATCAACACATTTGTTGGTGGATTTTGTTTCGGATTTTTCGGATTTTTTTTTTTTTTTTTTTTTTTTTTTTTTTTTTTAAAGTATTTATTTCTTCTTTTTAATCGACGGGTATTCGTCACTCTGACCAATAAAATGCTGATGTAACATGCTTCAGAATTTAAAGAAAATAATGCCTGCTTAACGACCTCAGTACCTTTGATGTGTAACAGTACGATTATTTTGTCAATGAACAGCACATACCATATAAAGCGTCTAAAGTTTCTTTTAGTTGACGACATAACTAGATCACACTGATATATTAATCATCGGCTATTTGATGTAAAACATTTGATAATTTTAATATAAACCCGCTCCATTTTTTTTTTACCATTAATAACAAGGGGTCTTTTATATACAGCATCCCACAAACAGGATAACACATACCACGGCCTATGGTGTATTGGCTAGGACGAGACATTAGCCAATGGGCCCACCGACGGGGGTCGATCCCACAAAGACCGCGCATCGGACTAGCTATTACCACTGGGCTGCGTCCCGCCAAGTAAAATAATGTCCAAACAGATAGTGTTATAGCAGTCATGTATGTGAATGTCACAGTGACACACGGAATTGAAAACCTATACTATTATGGTAGGCCATTAAACGTAGTTGGTAAATTATGCTTTATTCCACGATTGCACAGGTGTACAAGTTAAAATTAAAATATATCACCTTACTAAAATGTGAAATCACAGGTTATTCCCGTGAACCCTTCACATGGTTAATATGGAGATATTTATGCATTATTAATTTGTTTCTTTATAGTTGTTGGTTTTAGGGGGGGGTCAATTTGCTTATTTATTTACTTATTTATTTATTTTTATTTGAGGTTTATTTATTTTTAGTGTCGCTTGTTTGTTATTAATTTGTTTATTAATATTGTTAAAGTTATTTTGCATTATTGTATATTTATAATTTATTTGTATTTATTTATTTGTATTGTATTATATTATTATTTTATTTGTATTGTATTATATTATTATTATATTTTATTTTATTTTATTTTATTTTTTATTTTATTGCTTTTTTTTTTAATTCATATACTTTAAAAAAATTTAAAAAAAAAATTACTTTTATTTATTTATTTGTGTGTTTGTTTGTTCGTTCGTTCCTTCGTTCGTTCGTTCGTTCGTTCGTTCGTTTTATTTATTTATTTATTTATTTATTTATTTATTTATTTATTTATACATATGTTTATTTATACATATGTTTGTTTATTTATTTTTTATTTTTTTATTTATTATTTATTTATTTTTTTATTCATCTATTTATTTATTTGTTTTGGGGTTTTATTTATTAATTAATATTATTATTATTATTATTATTATTATTATTATTATTATTATTATTATTTTATTGTTATTGTTTTTTTGTTTTTTTTGCGTACCACTTTAGTGTAAAGGAAGGAACGAACTCAACACATTTTATTGACGGTTATATGGCGTTGGACATATGGTTAAGGACCAGACAGATATTGAGAGAGGAAACCCGCTGTCGCCACTTCATGGGTTACTCTTTTCGATTAGCAGCAAGTGATCATTTGTATGCACCATCCCACAGATAGGGTAATACATGCCACGGCCTTTGTTACATCAGTTGTGGAGCCCTGGCTGGAACGAGAAATAGACCAATGGGTCCACCGACGGGGATCGATCACTTTAGTGTAAACGTCCTATTTATCAAGATTATACTAAAAATAACGCTAACACTAACGAGGAATAAGAATAAGGGCCACGTGCGTGTGTTTACAGTCTGTAGGAGTTAGTGAAGCAGTCACGCCCACCTGACGATATGTAAGCTGGGTGGGGGTAGTATCACGGCGGTGTGTCTAGCTCGAGTTACCGTCTGTCACGCCAAGACCTACACACGTGTTCATAGTCTTAACACCTGAGTACCGACCTGCCAGGGCACACGTTCTCCTCCACCAGACTGCACCCAGAGAGGGGTTGGGCGAAGAGGGCAGATTCAGGTGCGTGTGCAGTGAGGATGGGGGGGGGGGAGTCGGGGTTGACCTCTTCCCCGCCCCCTACTCAAGCAAAATTTTCTTCTTGTTTTTACTGAATGTACTGAATAACATTTTTGCTTCCCTGTAAAATATATTGAAACAATAAAAATTTCGGTTGAAGCAGATGGGGGTTCAGGCGTGGATCTAGACGCCCCTTCCTTATTTTTTTCGCCTACATCAGAAATGTTTTTCAATAGTGAAAAAATCAAACACATCTTACCATGTCCAGCCCCCCCCCCCCCCCCAAGCCAAACCCCTGGATCTTCGGCTGGGTTTCGATCCCAACGCCCAACCCCCCACTCCACCCACCCCCACTCCACCCCACCCCAACCCCACCCCTTGCATACGCGCCTGTTGGGTAAGTAGCCCGATACTAGTAGAGAAGATAAACAATATGTGTGTGTCTAATTTAAAATGCGCAGCCCCGTATACGTATAATTCAGAATCCATATATAACTATATAAAAATACTTCCGCCTTTCTGCGCAAGCAGTCAGCATAATGATCAGGGCCCGTGCTTATAAAACTTTCCAGACTCAGTCTCTAATGACGTCACACGCAGACAATTTGTATGGCGTTGTCATGCCATTAGTGTCTCAGACTCTATTAGAGTCTGGAGTCTTAAGTTTTATAAGCACCAGGCCAGACACGGATACTCCCAGGCAAACGGAGATGTATTTATCTACTGATGTTTTTTCTCGTTCCAACCAGTGCACCACAACTGTTCAAAGGCCGTGGTATGTGCTTTCCTGACTGTGCGAAAGTGCATATTAAAGATCCATTGCCGCTCTAGGAAAAAACATGTAACGAGTTTCCTCTTATGGCTACGAGTCAGAATTACCAAATGTCTGATATCCGGTAGCCGATGATTAATTAATAAATGTGCTCTAATGGTGTCGTTATACAAAACAAACTTTAACTTTAACGTCTGGCCAGTAGCAACAATATCGAGTGGGGGGGGGGGGGGGGAGTTACAGCCTATTTGGGGGAGGGACAAGTCATAGTTTTTACCTTTATTTATACAGAGTAGGACAAAATATGTATTTTCGTCCTGGGGGGTGGGGGCCAGGCCATTAACACCCCCCCCCCCCCCCCCCGGTTCCTACGGTTACTAAATAACTTTGGCTGCAAGCCTCATTACTCAACTGTGATGTTGCACGTTTGATAAGCGATTTCATTTCTGTCAGTCATATCAAGTTGATGAGTGGGTAGAATGTTTATTGTTCACCGCTAGACCCGTAGCTTTCGTCCGCGGACAGGTAACAGATTTGCCATCACTACATGCATGTGGGCTCGTTCGAGCGTTAATCACAGAACATGGTGTTCCACACGTCCTAAGCTAGATAAATCGTGATTGTGTTTAAACTTAGCAGCCAGTTTGCTCTCTTACGCTCGATTAGACTGAGTTTATATATTTGTCACTTCTGGTGAATATATCCCTTTGGTGTAGTCAAATCCAGGCGCGTGTGCAGGGGTGGGTTTGGGGGTGGCTGTGGGTTTTTATTGGAACCTCCTCCGCTCAAAGCAAATTTTATTTTGTTTAGTATATTGTCCAGGTATGCATGACTCGAACCCACACCTACATTATTACATACAAACGCACCATATATCTTACTATTCTGGTTACGGTTTTGTAAAATATTTAATTAATATTTTGTACACACACACACACATACATACATACATACACACATACACACACATACATACATGCATACATACATACACACATACATACATACATACATACATACATACATACATACATACATGCATACATACATAATGTGTGCGTGTATATATACATGTGTATATATATATATATATATATATATATATATATATATATGTGTGTGTGTGTGTGTGTGTGTGTGTGTGTGTGTGTGTGTGTGTATATATATATATATATATATATATATATATATATATATATATATATATATATATATATATATTAATCCTGGGATGCCCTTACAGGGTACAAGTTTAAGCCTGGTTCCCATAAGGTATGTAACCATTTCAGACTGACGCAGACGGACGTTTGCTTGTAATACATGCCACATGATATCGTCTCACTATTGGTTGTAATGAGAGTCACGTGATTCAGATTCGCCTCAGCTACTGATTGTAATGACAGTCGCGTATACCATACTTGTCTGGTTCTTATTCAAATTTTTGTTGCGGCTTATAGTCGTTTGGATTGTACCTAACCCGGACAAACCACCCTGTAAATTATATCACAACAGTCTCCACATGAAGAGATTTTAAGAGACGTAATTTATGACTGATCCGATAGATTTACAAGCGTGTAACTTTTTCAGCGCGCCCGGGACATAACCCATTGGTAAAGCGCTAAACTGGTGTGCGGTCAGTTTAGGAGCGATGCCCGTCGGTGGGCCCATTGGGCAATTTTTCGATCTAGCCCAAAGTCTGGTATATCAAAGTCCGTGGAATGTCCTATCCTGTCTGTGGGATGGTACATATAAAAGATTATTTGCTACTAACGAAAAAAATGTAGCAGGTTTCTTCTTTGTATGTCAAAATTGTTAAATATTTCGACAGCCAACAGCCGATGATTAATAAATCAACGTGTTCTGGTGGTGTCGATAAACAAACCAAACTTTTATATTCCAAACTTATCAAATAGGTGACATCCAATAGCCAATAATTAATAAATCAATGTGCTCTAGTGGTGTCGTTAAACAAAACAAACTTTTATATGTCACAATTATCAAATAGGTGACGTCCAATAGCCGATGATTAATAAATTAATGTGCTTTAGTGATGTCATTAAACAAAACAAACTTTTATATGTCAAAATTAGCAAATAGGTGACATCCAATAAATTAATATGCTCTAGAGGTGTCGTTAAACAAAACAAACTCATATCAAAGCGTTAAAAACATGAAATGGCACGAAGAAGTCCTGATGGGACACGGAAGAATTGAAAAGACAAAAGATTACAAAGCGGCTGTCTGACAAAAAAAGCAGGACGATTTTTCTTCATCATGTAGGCAAAAAGACAAAAATTCCCCTCCGAGGCAGGGAACAGACAGGAACACGACCAATATATCTCTGAGATTTGGCGAATATGACAACATCAAAGTTGTGGTTTACGTCGGGACAGGTCACTCGCTGGACGAGGCTCCCTGACAATGGAGGTCTTGTCGTCCCGTGGACGGATCCGACGCCAAGGAATAACGGGGTCGTCTGTGTGTCGTAAATCGTGTAAGGTGCGAGATAGATGGAGGGAGATGGTCGTGTACCTAGCACGAGCGAGCGACAAATACACTCCATTAATTCACGCTCATCGCTTTAAACGGGGGGATTAGCGGGAAATAAACGTGCAGGTGGTGCATGGGTATTTAAAAGAGTTTGAGAGAGAGAGAGAGAGAGAGAGAGAGAGAGAGAGAGAGAGAGAGAGAGAGAGAGAGAGAGAGAGAGAGAGAGAGAGAGAGAGAGAGAGAGAGAGAGAGGCAGATATAGACATACATACAGATAGGTAGGTAGGTAGGTAGGTAGGCTGGTAGGTAGGTAGGCTGATAGGTAGGTAGGTAGGTAGGTAGGTATGTAGGTAGGTAGGTAGGTAGGTAGGTAGGTAGGTAGGTAGGTAGGTAGGTAGGTAGGTAGGTAGGTAGATAGGTAGGTAGGTAGGTAGGTAGACAGACAGACAGACAGACCGATAGACAGACAGACCGATAGATAGATAGATAGATAGATAGATAGATAGATAGATAGATAGATAGATAGATAGACATAGATAGGTAGGTAGGTAGGTAGATAGGTAGGTAGGTAGGTATAGTTAGAGAAAGTGAGACAGACAGACAGACAGACAGAGTGGGACTAAATAATGAATTACCTACTTACTCAAGTTTTATTTAAGTATAGCTTAGTTTCATTTATATATAGTTGTACCATTATATTTAAATATCCATTCATATTTATTGATTTTTGCATAGTACACCGCCATTCATCTTTATTTATGTGCATGTTTCATACGCGAAATTATTTTTAAGTACACGTGCTTATATCAAATGACATTGTTTTATTATTTTAAACTAATTTATCAAAGTGGGTTTTTTTTTAGTTTAGTTATATTTCTGTTTGTGTGTACTTTCGGTTACGCTAGTTTTATTGACTCTGACTATTGATGTTGACGCCAGCTGGTGATGTTTGTGTAAACAATGACAAACACCAGTAAATGTAAAGCGTCGCTTTGAGCTTGAATGAAACCTGTGCTTTAGAACCGAGACTTGAGATTGTAACTTAGGATCTAGACCCATGGTTTGGATTTAATACAGGTGTTTTAAAATCGAAGCTTTATAGTGCATCTTAGTATTAAGATATAATGTTTATATGATGAACGGTGTTTTAAAATACAGACTTAATAGTGCATCTTAGTATCAAGATATAAGGTTTATATGGTGAAAGGTGTTTAAAAATACAGACTTAATGGTGCATCTTAGTATCAAGATATAATGTTTATATGGTGAAAGGTGTTTTAAAATCGAGGCTTTATAGTGCATCTTAGTATCAAGATATAATGTTTATATGATGAACGGTGTTTTAAAATACAGACTTAATAGTGCATCTTAGTATCAAGATATAAGGTTTATATGGTGAAAGGTGTTTAAAAATACAGACTTAATAGTGCATCTTAGTATCAAGATATAAGGTTTATATGGTGAAAGGTGTTTTAAAAATACAGACTTAATAGTGCATCTTAGTATCAAGATATAAGGTTTATATGGTGAAAGGTGTTTAAAAATACAGACTTAATAGTGCATCTTAGTATCAAGATATAATGTTTATATGGTGAAAGGTGTTTAAAAATACAGACTTAATAGTGCATCTTAGTATCAAGATATAATGTTTATATGGTGAAAGGTGTTTAAAAATACAGACTTAATAGTGCATCTTAGTATCAAGATATAATGTTTATATGGTGAAAGGTGTTTTAAAATACAGACTTAATAGTGCATCTTAGTATCAAGATATAAAAAGGTTTATATGGTGAATAAAGTTTATATGGTGTGTTTTAAAATCGAGGCTTTATAGTGCATCTTAGTATCAAGATATAATGTTTATATGGTGAAAGGTGTTTTAAAATACAGACTTAATAGTGCATCTTAATATCAAGATATAAGGTTTATATGGTGAAAGGTGTTTTAAAATACAGACTTAATAGTGCATCTTAGTATCAAGATATAATGTTTATATGGTGAAAGGTGTTTAAAAATACAGACTTAATAGTGCATCTTAGTATCAAGATATAATGTTTATATGGTGAAAGGTGTTTTAAAATACAGACTTAATAGTGCATCTTAGTATCAAGATATAATGTTTATATGGTGAAAGGTGTTTAAAAATACAGACTTAATAGTGCATCTTAGTATCAAGATATAAGGTTTATATGGTGAAAGGTGTTTAAAAATACAGACTTAATAGTGCATCTTAGTATCAAGATATAAGGTTTATATGGTGAAAGGTGTTTAAAAATACAGACTTAATAGTGCATCTTAGTATCAAGATATAAGGTTTATATGGTGAAAGGTGTTTAAAAATACAGACTTAATAGTGCACCTTAATATCAAGCTATACGGTTTATATGATGAACGGCGTTTTAAAATCGACACTTAAGATCGAGTTTTAGGAACGAAATTAAGATTGTTTTAACACCGAGACTTAAGATGTTTTAAGATCAAGATTTCAGATCTAGACTAATTTAATATTTTGTGATCGAGATTTCATTTCATTGTGGTGTTAGCAAATTTTTATTGTCTATATATACTACTAGAGTCGCTTATACTGGTTACACTATTGGTTGTTGCTTCATATCATTCTTTTTTTCTAATTTTTTCTTTTGTAGGGTGAGTGTGTTAGCTGCTTTTGGCGTTATCCTTTTTTAAAAATTTCTTTCCATTTTTGTTCTTTCGAACACTATTTTTTATGTACAGAAATATGTTTTATGATTATTATTATTATGCCAGATTACTGTTCATCAGGAATTTATTAATATTTCAATATGAAATAAAAATGTATTAAAATATAAAGATTGTGACTATTACCATAATTCGAAGAAATGCGATTCCCGTCATGAGAAAAGAAGAAAAAAACAATTATATTCTTCATTACAAATAATACCAAAATAACATCAATTGTCGAAAATGGAATTTTGCGGGTTTTGCTTCTTTTTTTCAAAAAAAGGCTTACACTGGATTCCGTTTGATTTAATTTTTGTTTTGTTTTATTCCAGTTTTATTTCCTGTCTCAGCAGCGGGGGCCAGTAATTTAATATGACAGTTGAAGGCAACAGAAACACGTCTGTTGGTCCGGGCTTAATTTTCCAGTTCACTAGAAATGATTTTAACATCGCATCTTGGGTACTAAAGTGAGAGAACGGTGGCAAATGTAATAAACGTAACAGACGAATGTCTCCCAGCCCATGCATAGATTTGCAATAAATTCCTCGCAAATTGCACCAGGGCCACATGGAACCGCCCTTGTTAAGCCGGGCCTATGTGTCCTACTGGACAGGCTTAATTGGGTTCAAAAGATGCGCTGAAAACAATTGTGATAATCAGAATGCATCACGTGCGGAGAAACCGTCAGTTCTCGGTCGCCTCGCCACCACACAAGCGTTACTTTCAGTTCGGCATAGCTGGAGATGAGGGTGGGGGAGAGGAAATAGGAAGCTGGTCCGGCTTTTAGATGATATAACGCTGGCGTGTTCTAAAATTCTGATTTTTTATTTATTATTATGTTGTTTTGGGGGTATTTTGCGTTTGTTTCTTTGTATGTAGGTTTTTTCCCCTTAGACATTCATAGAAAGTACGCTAGATGTTATTTAGCATGAATTAAAAGCAAGAATAACAATGAATGCATGAAATAAACTCGTATGCTGAAGATTTATCGCTTACAACAATAATAATCCATACAAATATACCATGTAAAATTAACATTTATGAACACTTTTTTTTCTTCTTTTTTTTTCTTCTTTTTTTTTTCTTCTTTTTTTTTCTTTCTTTTTCTTTTGCGAAGAGGAAGAGATAGCAAAATCGAGGACGTTTTTTGCATGACAAATGTTGATGATTTTGAAAATTTACTTATTCATTCGTTCATTAATTCATTCGTTCATTAATTCATTAATTTGTTCATTCGTTCATTCGTTTGTCTGTTGGTTTATTCGTTTGCTTGTTTGTTTGTTCCTTCTTTCCTTCTTTGCTTCATGCTTAAATATAATTGATGAAACAATCTTGTTTAAACAGGTTTTTTTTTTTTTTAAATATTGAAAAGGTTATATATATATGTTTAATATGGGTTTAAGACAATAACATTGTGTTTAGGTTTTTATATATATATATATATATATATATATATATAAAACAAACACACACACACACACACACACGCACGCGCGCGCGTGCGCGCGTGTGTGTGTGTGTGTGTGTGTGTGTGTTTGTGTTTGTTTCAAATAATACGAATTTCCGGAATTAGATGTTTCGCCCACTTTAAACTGTTTACATGAATAACAAAATACATTATGATGTAACATCCAGGATTAATTTAGTTATTAAAAACAAATAAATAAATAAACATAAATAAATAAATAAAACAAATAAAACAAATAAAACACATAAACAAATTAATTAAGTAATTTTAATCAGTCAACAAAAATATCAAAATGATTAAACAGCATCTTTGTTATAACTGCTACATTTTTTTTCATTACAATTTTATTTTATTTGTTATACCCGGTACTTCATTTTATTTGTATTGTTAGTATTGTTTTTACTGCACCGGATCTTTGGAATATGAAATAAAATAGCATCTATCTCACCCCCGCCTCATGTTATAATTTTTTGAATAGCCCTTACATATTTTATAACTCATATAACTCCAATAAAAATGTTATGCAGATAAGATTATGTTCAGATGGATTAAGATGTACGTGATCATAAACATGATTATAAAACAGTAACATACTTTAGCGCCACTTTCCACGCTTCACTTTCGCGCCATTTCTATTTTAAAGCTCCTGTTTCATTATGCGTGTAGCATTTATAATTTTGTACCATACTCATTATTTGTGTATCATACGTATCATAATCTTGTATTATTATCATTATATGTGTACCATACGTATCACTGTATCGTAATTTTGTACCATAATCATTGTGTACCATACGTATTACTGTATCATAATATTGTACCATAATCATTGTGTACCATACGTATTACTGTATCATAATATTGTACCATAAGCAGTGTGTACCTTACGTATTACTGTATCGTAATATTGTACCATAAGCATTGTGTACCATACGTATTACTGTATCGTAATATTGTACCATAAGCATTGTGTACCATACGTATCACTGTATCGTAATATTGTACCATAAGCATTGTGTACCATACGTATCACTGTATCGTAATATTGTACCATAAGCATTGTGTACCATACGTATCACTGTATCGTAATATTGTACCATAAGCATTGTGTACCATACGTATCACTGTATCATAATATTGTACCATAAGCATTGTGTACCATACGTATCACTGTATCATAATATTGTACCATAAGCATTGTGTGTGTACATTAATAGACAAACATGTAGATAATTTTGTTTCTGTATATTTTCTTCTTCTTCTTTTTTCTTCTTTTTTTTGTTTGTTTGTTTTCTTTATTGTTTTACTGGATTTGCGTTTAAATGTTCTTATTGTTCTATTTGTAGTATTTATACTATTCCTCGTTAAAAAAAGAGTAAAGTTTGTTTTATTTAACGACGCCGCTAGAGCACATTTAATTTTTATCTTATCATCGGCTATTGGACGTCAAACATATGGTCATTCTGACACTGTTTTTAGAGGAAACCCGCTGTCGCCACATAGGCTACTCTTTTTACGACAGGCAGCAAGGGATCTTTTATTTGCGCTTCCCACAGGCAGGATAGCACAAACCATGGCCTTTGTTGAACCAGTTATGGATCACTGGTCGGTGCAAGTGGTTTACACCTACCCATTGAGCCTTGCGGAGCACTCACTCAGGGTTTGGAGTCGGTATCTCGATTAAAAATCCCATGCCTCGACTGGGATCCGAACCCAGTACCTACCAGCCTGTAGACCGATGGCCTGCCACGACGCCACCGAGGCCTGTATATTCCTCGTTAAGGTCAAAATGTTAGACAAACGAATAAAACAGAATTTATATTTTGTAATCTAAAATTATTAAACAGTGTATTCGCGGAGAACCCACATTTCGGTGAGACAGAGACCTACAGTGAGAAAGAGAGAGATGTGTAGACAGATAGACAGTCAGACAGACACACGGGCAGACAGACAGACAGATATACAGACTGACAGAGACAGAGATAAGAGAGACAGAATAAGAAATAGAGACAGCGGATACCCTTGCCCAGGACAGCGTGCTTGAATTCTCAGTTGGACTCCTTTAAAACATCAAGATCATCGTTAGTTCTTGTACGCAGCAAATAGGGGTTAGCTTGGTCGCTGATGCGATTTGATTTACATCACTGCAACCATTATTTTCGCGGGCAGTGAGTCCCAAACGTCGTAATACGCCGAAGAAAAGACAAATGAGCGACGTTTTTCATTAGCATCTCATCGTTTGTTCCGAGACCTGCCTAGCGCCATCTTTGTTGCCTGGAATTCCTTTTGTCCCCCAACATCGTAAACACTCGCGGTAACGGCTATGCTTATGTGCTCGGCAATTTCCGTATCGATTTTGCCGTTTCGAACCCTTTGATCTTGGCCTAACAGGAACTTAGAATTTTGGCAAAGAAAGATTTATTGCAATACGTTTTTTTTTGTGTTGTTTGCTTCACGCCAAAATAGATCAAGGGCCAGAAATTATGAGTGTTTATTTTGACAATAATTGTGAGATAAATATTCATAATAATGTTCCGGATGAACAATTTTCACACCTTACTCGAGCATTGTGGGTGGCGGTTGGTGGCGGTGTTGTCCGATGTAAATCCTGTAGTGAGTACGGGTGGGTGCGCACCCCTATTGCAAATATGCCAGGAATCCAATATATAATCAATATGCCAGTATTTCATTTCAACAGGGACGATATAATGTATATATACAGAGAGAGAGAGAGAGACAGAGAGAGAGAGAGAGAGGGAGAGAGAGAGAGAGAGAGAGAGAGAGAGAGAGAGAGAGAGAGAGAGAGAGATTTGATGGTACAATATATAAGTAGTAGCAGTAGTAGTAAAGTAGTAGCAGTAAAGTAGAAGTAGTAGAGTAGTAGTAGTAAAGTAGTAGTAGTGTAGTAGTAGTAGAGTAGTAGTAGTGTAGTAGTAGTAGTAGTAGTAATAGTAGCATCAGCGGTAGCAGCAGCAGCAGCTGTTGTAGTAGTAGTAGTAGTAGTAATTGTAGTAGTAATCGTAGTAGTAGTAGTGGAAGTAGTAATGAAATTAACTTTTTTAAATCCACGTAGCAAAACATAACAATTTTTTTTAATTCGGTTAGAATTAATATTAGATTGTGCATTGTACAGACTTGATTATATATATATTAATGTATTCCATTCATAGTTCTAACGGGTTCCCTGGTGTATGCTGTTCTCAAAGCAAGTTTAAAAAGGTGAACCCCCCCTCCCCCCCCCCCCCCCAAAAAAAAATGGAAGGAAAACTGCATGTCGCCAAAACAGACATAACGTGAAATATACACCATGACATATGAAACAGACCTCTGAGATGTAACAGAAACGAAATATACCGCACCGGTGCTTGAAAATTATGTTCCCAGCATGTGTGTCGGCGCTTCCATGGTTACGCATTGCCGGATATATTACGTATAATGAAATAAACACTAGTCCGGTAATCCCTGGTAAATCATATTAATCTGCGTGTAATAATATCTGTATTAACCATCTGTTAACAAGAACATGGGGAATAATACGTCACGTCGAAATACGTTAAATATGATATACGTTACTTTAAGGGATTAGCGCGTGGCAGACGCGCACAAATAAACAAAAACAACTTCACGCGGAAAAGACCACGGGGGATGATTTCCATCATAATGAAGACTTAATTTGGCCGTATCCAATGTTAGAACAGTTTTGTTCAAAATGTTTTCTTTTCTCCAAATCCAAAGAGAGAAAAACTTGAACGCCGAAAACGGCTTTAAATCATATGGAAACACGGGTAGAGTAGGACATACATAGCATGGTCTGGCATGGAAAGGCAGAGTGTAGAATTACAACGCGTAGCAAGGCATTTTCAATGCATTTTCGTCTTATATATCACTCATATTAACACCAAACCTAATGTTGTTATAATATTAATTATATTTACGTGTAGTTGTTATATCTACGATGCCTAATATTAATAGTAATATTCTTACTAATAATCGCAATACTAATATTGCTAGTTTTACTAGTTCGTTCTACCGGTTGTGCTGATATTAAAACTACTATTCCTATGGTAACTGCTATTGCTACCACTACTACTACATCAAATACTACTACTACTACTACTACTACTACTACTACTACTACTACTACTACTACTACTACTACTACTGCTGCTGCTGCTGCTACTGCTATTACTATTACTACTACTTCTACTAGTACTACTACAGCTGCTGTTACTATTATTACTATTACATTATTACTATTACGAATATAATATTACTATTACTATTACTACTAACTACTACTACTATTATTACTACTATCGCTACTACTATTACTACCACTACTACTACTACTACTACTACTACTACTACTACTACTACTACTACTTCTACTACTACTACTACTACTACTACTACTATGTCTAGCTACCACTCCCACAATGTCCTGTGTTAAAATATTACATGTACGCAAACATTTCCTGTATATGAAGCAAAGTCAAAAGAGAAAAAAAAACACCAAGAAAACTGACTGAGTAATCAAGTATTTCCCTTTGGGCTATCGGCCCCTGCCCGTGGCCATTTGACTTGTACATATCGCCCGTTCATGCTTCGCTAGGATAGCGTTGTGTCTGTGTGCACTGAACCGTGTAACATGTTTGCGACTTTTATTATCGGTGTTCTTTCAGAACATGCATTAAACTCCTTGTTTATGGTTTCAAAATGTGAGGAATAAAAAATAAATAATTGAGGCCTTTAGGCTTATTTTCGAATCTATTGCAAGGGGTAAAGCAGAAGTGAATAATGAACATTTTAAACAGGTCACAAACGTCAGATTATTATGATCGGATTGCGTCACATACTGCACGATACATGCATACACAAATCGGGTTTTTTTTTCCTTAAAGAAAATAATAATATAATAATCACTTTTACCTTTATACTTATTTTGGTATAAAATAGGGACTAGAAAAATTAGTGTGGATATTTTTTCACCTTTTTTACAATACAGGTGACATTTATGTGTATTCGTTCACACAATAAAACAATAAATATTAAACGCTTGGGGTTTTATTATAGTACTAAAAATAGAACCGAGATGAAAATATTATGAGAAATTAATAAAACTAAATATAGTTCATATCGCTATATCATATAGGATTAGGTTTAATGCCATGTTTTCTTGCTTTAATAATAATGACAATTATTACTACTACCGCTACTACTACTACTACTACTACTACTACTACTACTACTACTATTTCTACTCCTACTATTTCTACTACTACTACTACTACTACTACTATTTCTACTACTACTACTACTACTACTACTACTATTTCTACTCCTACTATTTCTACTACTACTACTACTACTATTTCTACTACTACTACTACTACTACTACTACTACTACTACTACTACTACTACTACTATTTCTACTACTACTACTACTACTGCTACTACTACTATTTCTACTCCTACTATTTCTACTACTACTACTACTACTACTATTTCTACTACTACTACTACTACTATTTTTACTACTACTATTATTATTATTATTATTATTATTATTTCTACTACTACTACTACTACTATTACTACTACTATTGTTGTTGTTGTTATAACTACTACTACTACTACTACTACTACTACTATTATTATTATTATTATCATCATCATCGTCGTCGTCGTCGTCGTCGTCGTCGTCATGATCATCATTTATTATTATTATTATTATTATCATTATTATTGTTGTTGTTGTTGTTGTTGTTGTTGTGTTGTGTTGATACCAATGTAATTGATTGTTGGAACAATGTATGTTTTCTAGTCCCATGGTTCAAAGAATATCTAGCAATGTAAAATGTATTTAACAAAGTTGCGGATATTGGATATACAGAATATATGGATTTTTAAAACTGGTTTTTTAATAACAGCGATGACTTATACTCAAAAAAAAAAAATATTTAACTTTTTTCAACATAATAATATTTTTAACTTAACATATATTAACAGATCAAATACACATTAATTAAAGAAAAAAAAACAGAAAAAGAGAAAATTGATTCACATGTGTATTTAATAAATTAATCAATAAAATCAGAGGTTTAATATTTTTTATAATGCTATATTCATTGATAAAGCTGCAGTTATAGATATAGACAGCACACAACTGATATGTTAACTACAGATAGTTATAAATATTAAAATAAATGGCAATCATTTCAAACTATTGACACGAAACATACACAATGGATGTGTAGTCATAAGACCAGATGTTACATTTATCAATAATAAGACAAAAGTGTGTTAGGTTTGGCTTTTTTAAGTTATACGTTATATATACCTTTATATATCGGTACTAAACCGAGATACTAATATTTATAAATATTATAAAATATTTGGGGTTTTTTTTACATTTGAAACAATGGATGAGGCTAGGATGACACCATAATATTATATCGTCAGAAAGGTTTTGCTCTTTTTGCTGTTTTATCTATGTTTGTTTTATGTGTGTTGGGTATTTTATTTTTTGAAGGGGTTTAGTGTTGTTTTGGGGGCGGGTTGGAGGCCGGGGGGAGTGTTGTATTTTTGCATTTGTTGTTGTATTTTTGTTGTTGGTGGTGGTAGTGAGGGGTGGAGGTGGTGCTTTTTTGTGGGAAATAGCGGATGTTTTTATAGCATATAGTATATAGATATACAAAAGGATTGGACACAAGTTATCCAACTTATGACGCCCTGTCATAATTACAAACATTAAATTGTAAATAATGGCGACTGCAATTTTCAATAAATAAAGAAAGAAATAAAGAAATAAAAGAAACATTTGTGGAAAACGATTGAATAAACTGAAAGGACGAAAAGGAAAAGAAAATACAGAGAAGTAATTGATGGTTTAACAGTGTTCATTATTAACATTTTATCTGTTGGTGTGTTGGACTTTTTTCAACAATAAGACTTAGTGTAACTAATATTTTACTCTAAATTAAGATAAATGTCTTTCTAATATACTCCACATTTTTATCACGTGTGAAAGAAATTTAAAGGTGGGAGTGTCAGCTTGGAAGGATAGGTTGTATGTTAGTGTGTTCGTTATAACTAATTATTATCAATAAATCATTCTATAATTATTTAATTTTAAACTAAATATGTTTAATATAAGGATACCCACCTACATTATTGCATGAACTAACATAAAACATTATGTTTACATTTTGCTAAATATTTATATTTTAAAACTGAATATATACCTCGAAAAGAAAAACTTACACAAATTTTAAAGCCGTAATATAAAATGATATTAAGTCTGAGAAAATATTTCATTTCTAATAAAAAAAAATATCAAAATCCACGCGTTCTTTTAATTTTACAAGTAGCACTTTAAAAACAGTTTCCCAGTATTACGGACAAAGAGACAAAATAAACGTGTTCTAGATGAAAGGTCACTGTCGCACAGGTGGTAAATTTAACCACAGTTCAAATAAAACAGGACCAGAGGTGTTAATAAAATGCGGAATACAAAACGTAGCACTTGTCGAAAGACATGCTTCGCTCTTGTAGTCCCTTTTGACAAAAGACACGAGGCTATTTGTACGGCCCGGTTCGTCTTTTGCATAAAGCCCGAAATAAACCTCTCTGGCTTACCGTGCCCTGGCGGTAACCTGGAAGCCACCTTCATAATTAATATCTTAATTCTGATTTCTCTCCCTATCAACCCCTACAGAGGTTAAGGTGAGCATTGCGGGCTTTGGCGTACAGACATTTGACAGCTCAAAGACAGACAACTGAACCTGTATGTCACACGACAAACGAAACATACATTTTGAATTTCTCGATGAATAACGGCGAAATGGATTCACGGCTTTGGAAATGAAATCATCTTTTCTTCGACTTCATTTGTAAATAGAAATTAAAGACAAAGTAAGCAAGTTTTTTATTATTATTTACTTCATTACAGTTGATTATCACCAGAACAAAAAAGATAGGAAATTGTATTATTATATTTTAGATTTAAAAATTAATAAACATTTTGGAGGTTTTTTATTTTTATTTTTATTTTATTTTTATTTTTTTAATTGGGCTTTTTGTACCTTGTTTTATTTTGTTTGGGTTTTGGGGGATTTATTAGGGAGGTTATTGTTTGTCTGTAATTTATAATAATAACAATTATTATTATTATTATTATTATTATTATTATTATTATTATTATTATTATTATTATTATTATAATAATAATAATAATAATAATAATAATAATAATAATTATTATTATTATTATTATTATTATTATTATTATTATTATTATTATTGACACTGTCATTTTGCACTTTACATTTGTCCTGTGATTTACCATATCACCCAAAAATGATGTAAGAGATAAGTTGTAAATTATTTTTATATATAGATGATGTTTGTATATTTTAGGAGACAGTTTATTAATAATTTTGACAGCTCTTACGTTATGTACAAAGCGCGGGTTATTTTTATTCCTAACTTGTGGTAGTTTCGTCCAGTTTATGTCTCTTTAATTTCAGGGTTGGCTGATTCAAGTTCAAGTTCAAGTTGTTTACTGCGTTAAGCTTTACAACTTATCTGCATTATAATAATGAAGACATTAATATAGATAATAGTGCGGAACAATGATGGAGAGTGACTTACTTAAATACATGCAGTCAACGGTCTGATAACTAGCTATATTGAAATAATTATTTCACTAATTATTTTCATGTACAATCATATTTATAAATAAATGTAGACAATAGAATGCTCTATTTATTCACAAGTACCATTAGCAATATGAGTAACACAAATTGATATATTATAGAAAAAATTAATTTGTTTGTAATAATACTTGACCTCTAATTTTATTCCATTGCAGTGAGTATTTGCCAATGTTATTTATCTCCTTACTCTTTGTTAAAAACAGCTGTATTAGTTTTAAAGTACCCAGGAGTCTGAAGAGGTATTTAAAAAAAATAAAATCCTTAAAGTTTCATACCGGGGAAACTGAAAAATAAAATAGAACTCATCCTTAATATCAGTAATATTACACGGTGTATTTATTATTTGTGTCCTGTCAATATTTGTATATCTATGAGCTTCAATATTTAATCAGTGTGCATACATTTTCATTTTAGTTATATCTTTTAGATTCCGAGAGTCTGTTAGGTTAAGGGATTGGGTTAAGTGGGTTGTTTTGTATATGCTACAGCAAGGGTGGATTTTTAGTTTTAAGGGAATGGAAGATTTACCTACATTATGTTATACACTAACATGCATTTACGTTGGCAGTCTTTCCCCGGTATTCAAATACAGGAAGCCCTGGGACAATGCTATGGTTTTTATAGAGTTCATAACAAGGACTGGTAATGTTCAATGTCATTTAAAAAACATTAGCCTTTTTTAAAATTCGGAATTTTACCTTTTCTGACACCTAATAGCCTATGTGTATTTTTTGTGCTGGGATATCGTTCAACATTCATTCATTCATTCATTAAAAATAGGATTTATTTGTTTAAATTATAGAGACTTGTATCGCTCCTGCTAAAGATAAATTTGACAGAAGAAATGTTATGGAATCATTTCGATTTCATCGTGAACTTTTTGTTGACATGTCTTCGAGATACTGAATTTTATTATACATTTTATTTTTACTTATTTGTGATATTAGTATTTAATACACTGTGTTTTAATTTTACTTTTGAATTTTTATATTGATGTTGATCATCACCTCGTTTTTTTTACATTGACCTTTGTTTTGTTTTTTTGTTTTGTGCTGGGATGTCGTTAAACATTAATTCATTCACTCCAATTACTTGTACAGCACACCCCACCCACCCCAACAAAACACTACAAAATAGAAATAGAAAGAAAGACAAAACATCTAGCAAATTAATGAACTAATCGTATTTTCGCAATAATGAACATAACTACTTCTGTCAGTCCTCGATATAATAATTCCTAATATATATAGAGAGAACTGGTGAGCTCATAAAAATGGGTGAAACGGCTATTTAGTTGTAAAAAAAATACACATTTATATTTAAGACAAGTGGAGCTGTTTATTTTGTTCATGTATATATATATATATATATATATATATATATATATATATATATATATATATATATATATATATGGACTATATATAATGTATGGTCCAGAGCACCACCCCTTAGCTTATTGTTAGGAGATGGGCTATGTCCAGAAACATGCGCTCGACAAAATATTAATCCTCCATATATATATGATACTTGCAATGTGGATCATAGATAACACAAATCTTATTATGTAATATTTTATTTTATATATATTCATCTGTTGAATACTAGATTTTCATGGTACCTCGAAGATGCAGACGAAAACCTCCAGCACCCCCCCCCCCCCTCCCCTCCGCGCCTGTTGGCAAGGACTTTTTAAATTAAATTTTAATAAAATATAAGAAAATTACTTACCCTGCACAGACGAGTCTGACTGGCCGCTGGAACAGTTGAGCTCCCTGGCGTGGAGCGGCAGTGCCCCCGGGGTCATCTCAGGATAGAATCCACCGTTAGGGTAAGTAGGGGGGTGCGCGGGGTTGTACATCTCGCTGTAGAGCGAGGAGTAGTTGCGCATGGGCAGGGAGTTCATGCCCCCTAGCTGGGGGATCTGCCGGCAGCTGTTGAGGTAGTCCCCACCGAAAGCCGTGTTATAGGCGGCCTTGCTGTTCATCGAGAACGACGGGCCCAGCTGGAGGTTCGAGTACGAACTCATGGCACACGAGTTGTGCGGACCGAGACCGTCGTTGCCGTAGCCGGCCCACGCGTTTTGTCCCGACGACAGCGCCGACCGCGCCACAGAGTCCTGGCCCCCGGGACTGCCCGGAAGAATTCCCGAACTCGTGATGGTGGGGTAGAACGATAGCCCTGGGTGAGCCAGAATGTTATTTGCCGATTCCATTGTAGCTCATGCCACCTGGAGAGAGAAAAACAGAAAAAATAGAAAAATTAAGTCAAGATGGTTCGATTTCAGCAACCAAGGGGAGACAACTGTGAAATAAAGTTTAATTAAAACAATATGGAGAACAGGAAGCACATCTCATACATGTCTTGTTACATTTCGTGTCCGACAATTTTTTGTCTGTTTCTTTTTTTCGTTTGTATTCTGTGATAGAAATTGACGTCTGTAATATACACCAATAACAGAAATTAACATCTGCAATGTACATCATAGATAACACAATCTTATTATCTCTATCTAATTATTTTAATGTAATGCTTTATTTTAATAAAATATTTAACAAATGTTGAGAGAAATATTTTATTTCAGTCGAAATATTATTGTACTAAAAGCGAAAACACTAAACGCGCGATAAAATTTCTTATTTAATACCGGGTCTACTTCCTCTTCGCTTGTTAGGCAATAAAATCATTTACATATCGATGTCAAAATTAGCAGCGCCGATCAAACCGCGTCCCACACGCAAGTCGCGGGAGTGTGCCAAACGAGTAATCTTACACATCACTAAAAATCGGGTAAATCTAGAAAATTGTTGCATTGTCTTTCTGGCTATCTTACCGGGTCATCGCTTACAGCCATGCGAAACGATTGGTCATTTCCCTTCCCGTAAATATAAATTGCAAATAAAACGTCGTAAAAGAGCAATTTCACCCTGGCGATAGCTATCCGATAACTCGAACCTTATAACCGAGTTCCCCCCCCCCCCCCTTTCCCACTCCCTCTTGTCTCCCCTACCCGTGTTGTCGCTTTCACCATACTTACACTCAGTAGCAGAATAACGGTACGAATCCAACATGGCCTAATCGAATGCACTAGTAAAAACCTTCGATGTTGTACGGGTTTGATAAAGCCGTCCTTGTAAAAATACACGCGCACCGAACACAAGTCCCGTAGCTATTTCATGCTGTGCTCCAGAAACATATTCATCAGCTAGGGTCACGTGACAGAGAACAACCAATCGCGTGTTGTTAGTCGGTATCAATTTACGGGTCTTTCTTGCCAGGCGTCGATTGCACGCGGTTGATTTCGTTTCGCAGTCCGCTGACAGAGGATAGTGAACAGAACATGTGTATCTGTTGTAGAAAGAAAAAAGAAAAGAAAAAAAAGATAGAAGACGACTTCCCCTAGCGCTTCTTAACAAAAAAATGTATCGAAAATTAAAAGCGGCTACTTCTGTCGGTTGTATGTATGTTTATCGGGTAGCTTTCTTGTTTTGGTGTATTCATTCGTAGTCTGGCGGAGTCGCGGTTCGTCTGCGGCTCGACCAATGAAATTCTTTGTCTTCAGCTGTCATTTCGAAGCTAGCTTCTATTCCGGGTTATTAATAGTGGCTTGTCACAGCGGCTGTGGCGTGTTTTGAAATATACATGATACGATATGACAAGGTTTTCTTTCATTTCTTGTATGTTGCAGCCAAGGGTGAAATCAGCACAAGTATGCCATTGTTTTAATAACGAGTCACGTGACAAGACGCACGTTGGCGCCATTGTTATACTCTCTCTTTTTTGTAAATACCATTTTACTAATATGGGATTTTTTCTTTAATAATAACTATTTACAGCCTGTTTTAAGGGGTTTTTTTTATCGTCTTCTTGTCATCTCTGGATATGAAATATGTTAATTAAATGTAAAGTTAGCTTTTTTAGAAATATATTTACTGTGTTGTAAGCAATGTAATTCACAGCGAAAACAATACAATAATATACCGAAAAACAAAAGAAACGAGCATATTACTTTAGTTTTCTCTAATTTATTTAAAATTATTCACTTTGAATTACACTAGAATTTGTGTCTAATAAAACTGTCAATGTCTTATGAACATTTCATATTCATTTTAACAGTATATTGATTGAATTATTGTCACCATGAAAATAATATACATTACAATATTCGCATTTCTTTTGTTTCTCGGTATATTATATACAACAGCGAAACCCCAGACCTGGGAGCAGACACAACTGGTATATCAAATGTTGTGGTATGTGCTATCCTGTCTGCAGGTGCATATAAAAGAGATCCCTTGCTACTAGTATTAAACAATGTAAGGAGTTTCTATATCTCAAATTATCAAATGTTTAACATCCAATAGTCGATGATTAGTAATCAATGTGCTCTAGTGGTGTCGTTAAACAAAATAAACTTTCAATTAAAAAAAAATATTCGACGGAATAAAAGTGTGTATGAAACAATATCCAAACTCTTCCATAACATTTCTACTTTAGGCTTGTTATTTATCGAAAATCTAAGTGAGCTGGTAACTACACGTACATTATTTTGTGTCATATCAACAATGTGGGTGAGTTTGGATATCGAGTCGCGATATTGTCAAAACGTCCGTTGGACTCGTGTCTTATGCAGATATACGATTTTAACGGGTCCTGTGGTTCAGAATATGGTGTGGTACTTGTCATTTATTTGTCATTATTAACGTACTAAACATTTGAGATTTACATTTCCTTGCAATGTTACATAAAAACTGCACCACTATGTACATTTCCTTATCACCAATTCAAAACGAAACAAAGCCATGTTAATATCCCCCAGTCATATATTATGTGCATGATTGCGGGAATTTATTTGTACAAAGCTGCAAGTGACTAGAAAATGAACAAGCCCTAGCACGCACGTTTCAGAAATTAGCAAGACAATAAACTGACAATGAGATAAAAAATAAAAAAATCACCAATTTTATCAAAATCTTAATTCACCTGAAATGTTGCATACACACAATTTACGGCGCAATGCGTGAATTCCGTTTGTAGACAAAACAAAAACCCATCCGTTTGCCTACATAGACAGACAGATTAAAAATAGTGAGACAGACAAGCTATGATTTACGTACAAATCAAGACAAGATGAAACAATAAAAACATTGCAACAATATGTAAAAGTACACAGGTCAATCTTATGGAGTTATGAGAGATTAAAATCATTTGAAAAGAAACTGACAAGAATATTACGATAAATCTATGTTCGTTTTTACTACAACGAGATGAAGAGATGTTTTGTACTATAACACATTGATTTAGTAATCTTCGGCTATTGGATGTAAACAAAATTGGTAATTCTGACATATAAGTCTTAGAGAGGAAACCCGCTATCTTTTTTTTATTAGCAACAAGGTATCTTTTATATGTACCATCCCACATACAGAATAGCACATACCATGGCCTTTAATATACCAGTCGTGGTGCACTGGCTGGTACGAGAAATAGTCCAATGGGTCACCGACGGCGATCGATCCATGACCGACCGCGCATCAAGCGATCTCTTTACCACTGGGCTATGTCTCGCCCAAGCAGAACCTGCTGCGGAGCCAGAGAATTCATATAATAAATAAATAATCACCGGAGCTGTTGATCCACAGTCCATAGCAGTTAGCCTGCTGTCTTATCAGTCTGATTTTGGCATAAAAACGCATAAGGAGAAGTGTAAAAACAAACGCTGTATTTAAAACCGGACTCTGTTTCATAAGCACATTTATATATATATATATATATGTAAATACTCATTTTATTACAGTTATCTTTCTCTGACACCCAATAGACGATGTTTTGGGGTGGGTTTTTTTTGTGTTCGGTTCATTCATTAATTAATTCATTCATTAATTCATTGATTTATTCATTCATTCATTCATTCATTCATTCATTCATTCATTCATTCATTCAATCATTCATTCATTCATTTATCCATTCATTCATTCATTCATTCATTCATTCATCCATCCATCCATCCATCGATCAATCCATCCATCCATCCATCCATCCTCCATCCATCCATCCATCCATTCATTCATTCATTCATTCATTCATTTTGTTACATGTTTCAGATCACTGTTCGTTTTAATATTTGTTTTAATCCTTTATTGTATTAATTATCTGAACCCTGCAATGTCAAATATTTCTCCATTAAATATGGAAGATTTTTCCTTTTTTTATTTTTTTATTAACAAATACACGAACATTTGACTAATGAATTTAAAAGTACAAACAGCAAACTAAAAACACAACAACAACAAACGGACAAACATAGAATTGTTTGTTTATTTATTTATTTATTTATTTATTTATTTATTTATCCATTTATCCATTTATCCATTTATCCATTCATTCATTCATTGTTTCATTCATTCTTTTGTTCGTTTGTTCGTTCGTTCGTTCGTTCATTCGTTTATTCACTAAAAATGTATTTAAGTTATTTTAGCTAAAGCAGATGACATTATGAAACAGAATAAGCATGTTGTATTTAAGAGATATAAAAGTGCCAATCAAAACCAGTGTCATTTAAGAATAAAATAGATTAAGCTATTAGTACATTTAATAAACAAAAAATCTACAATTAATTGTGCTAAGAAGGATAAATTTCCTTGTATCCTCCCCCACCCCTACCCCCACACCCCTCCCCCCCCCCCCACCCCCACCCCACCCCCAGTAGACATATATCCAGACCTCGTCATGGAAAAAATACAGACTGGATTGGTTATTACTTCATTTACTTAGATTATGAGTAGCCATTAAAGATATTGCCATAGTGATACCATAAATACCTTGCTACGGGCAACTAAAAATCGCTCACCTTGACCTAGTGGTGGGGAGCGACAGTGATAGCTCACCTTAAACGGCGAAGTCAGCATATATCATATTTTCACTTTCTGTGCTTCCCATATTAAAAATGTGTCACCCCACCTCGTGATTTTTCTATGTTAGGATGGTCCGGGATTGCTTTCAGTTTGAACCAAATCAAGATCGGGTTAAACCTGTTTCGTGACTGTTCTTTGCTACAAAATGGGTCCGTCTGCCAGTCTGCCCACATGATAAGATGGGTATCTCTCGAAGACGAGATTTAAGTATACCACCACCAACAGATAGAGTTGTATTATTATGAGGAATCGATGGCGATTGGGGGAGGTAAGAGCGAACGCTGATTCATTCCCGTATCGTCTGGTCTAGCCTGGATTTTGTCACATTCGAAACACTGCCAACGACAGGCCGGTAAAAAGGAGAAACGTTTGTATAACGACACAGTGCACTTTAAAACATGGATATTTAGTGCCCAGCATTTTGTGGAGAGCATGCGAGAGAGAGAGAGAGAGAGAGAGAGAGAGAGAGAGAGAGAGAGAGAGAGAGAGAGAGAGAGAGAGAGAGAGAGGGGGGCAGAGGAAGAGGCAAATATATATATATATATATATATATATATGTAGAGAGTGAGAGAGAGAGAGAGAGAGAGAGAGAGAGAGAGAGAGAGAGAGAGAGAGAGAGAGAGAGAGAGAGAGAGAGAGAGAGAGAGAGAGAGAGAGAGAGAGAGAGAGAGAGAGAGAGAGAGAGAGAGAGAGAGAGAGAGAGAGATATATATATATATATATATATATATATATATATAAAGTTGACAGACACTTCTTTCCCATTAACTGCTCGTTGAACAAAGGAGATATTATGGCATAGAAAGATCAGAAAGTAAATATACATTATGCAATAAGGACGACACAGAAGATAAATATCACTTTATTTTGATATGTCCATTGTATATAGATCTACGATCTCGTTATATTAAGAAATATTATTGGTTCAAACCATCGGTGTATAAAATGGTACAAGTATTGTACAATTATCAAAACAAAACAGAACTCTGTAATCTTAGTACATATCTCAAACAGGCAACATAGTTAAGTTCTCAACTCATTAGAATGTCCAATCTCCAAGTACACTATCTCTGATGTATATATTTCTGTTTATGTATCATTGTATATGTGAGCTGCAAGGTTTAAAGCAAATAAACTATGCTAGACAACTACAACAACACTCCAGAAGAAGCTGTATGGCACAAGAAGTGATCTACAGAGAACAGTATCGTTCATAGTCACTGCTGGCCTCGACGTGTAGTCAACAAGCGAACGGAAAGAAGAAGAACCATGTTATACTATACAAATTATGGCTGTGTATGTCGCATCTATTTACTGTTTTCGCTTAAACACCACGCGCGTACATAAACGTTTTATTATGCACTAACATGTAAACTGCAGGACACCGTTCTGCGTGTGTGTGTTATTTACGTTGTATGTTACAAGCAATGAACATCACGCATTTCGTATGGTACACAAAAACCATCAAAGAAAACGACTTTCCCTAATGAGTTCCTCAATGTGCTAGCCGTTTAGTTCTCACTCGATCTCTGTCTCACTTTTTTATTGTCCCAGACTAGCGCACATCCACGTTTCGCCGAACAAAATAAAAGACAGCTATTTTGTAAGTCGCTGTACAGATTGTTTTATTCTTTGCTGGTCTTTTGTTGACTGGTCGGCCTTTTATGCTCGGAGTAACGGCCCTATAAGAGATGACGTTTGTCCAAAACTGTTCTCAAGTTTAACTTTACGATGCGTTTACATCCCAAAAGTCGTTCCGAGTCGGTTAAGCCATGGAGGCCCGCACACGCTGTTTTTGGTAAACGAGAGGAGAGGAAAGGAATGTTTTAACAGCACCTCAGCACATTTCTAAACTACGTAGCCTGGTTGTAAATCGCATATCTGTTGTGCGGTCAATCTAGGATCGATCCCTGTCGGAGGGCCCGTTTGGCTATTTCTCGTTACAGCCAGTGAACCACGACTGGAATATCAACGGCCGTGGTATGTGTTATCCTGTCTGTGGGATACTGCATATAAAAGATCCTCTGCTCCTAATGGAAACATTTAGCGGGTTTCCTCTGTAAGATTATATGTCTTTTTTCTCTTTTTTCCCCCTTTTTTTATTTTATTTTATTTATTAACCCCAGAAACAGATGTGGTTGTGTCAGGGTTGGGGGCCCTGATATTACTACCTTACAGTCGTGCTAATATAAACAATATGAATACATATGGTATAGGAAAACAAACAGTATAACTAAACATGGATACATAAATTTTGTTTATGTAATATATATATATATATATATATATATATATATATATATATATATATATATATATATATATATATATATATATATATATATGAAATTAGAAGTTAGAAGTAAAGAAAGAAAAATGTTTAGATGGAAAAAAGCAAGAAGAAAGGAAGGAAGGAAGGAAGGAAGGAAGGAAGGAAGGAATAAATGTTAAGATAAAAGTTTGAAATAGAAAGTAGTAAATGTTGTCTTGTAATACATTAATAAATACCTCTGGAACAATATATTGCTATGTCTAGTTTCCAGGAATATTAACCAAGGTGCCCAATATTCTTCATAATCTTCAAACTAAAACATTTTGTAAAGTACAAGTATATATTTTTTTAATTTGAATTCTAATTGTTAAACGTTTAAAAGAACTTATTGTTATAGATTTAACATTAAAAGAGCATATATGTGTAGGTTTTTATTTCTGCATTTTGCTTCTGTATATGTAATATTTAACATTAATAATGAGCCTGTATATGTAATATTTAACATTAATAATGAGCCTGTATATGTAATATTTAACATTAATAATGAGCCTGTATATGTAATATTTAACATTAATAATGAGCCTGTATATGTAATATTTAACATTAATAATGAGCCAATTAGCAAATACCATTATACTTTAGTTGCTGTTCAAAATTCCGATCAATACTGTCTGTTAATCGAATTGTATATGTTCGTTCACCTTGGTCCTGGTACCACTTTTCAGTTTCTTTTCATATAACTAAGGCTTTAGAACAGTCATAGAATAAACGTTCCGATCTTTCTGACTGTGTTTTGGCAAAACTCACAGATATTTGATTCTATATATTTTATTTTATAAATAAAAGCGTTTGTCGTTATTATTCGATGTACGATTCTATATTTTTAAGATGATATACACTAGTATACCAAAGGCCGTGGTATGTGCTCTGCTGTATGCGGGACGGTGAATATAAAATATCCTTTAATACTAATTAAAAAAACAATGTAGCCTCTCTAAGACAATATGTCAAAAATACCAAATCTTTGACATCCAATAGTCGATTATTAATTTTGAACTTAAAACATTAAATGTGCTCTAGTGGTGTCATTAAACAAAAGCAGACTTTGACTTTAACGCTTAGAAGTATAAAACTATGCTGAAAATTAAATAATATAATGGGAATTACAAACACAATTTGCTACTAATTAAGATGGGCATCTTAATATGCAGATTTTGAAAACGCCGTACTATAGAGCAATGTGTTTTAACCGTTTGTTTCTCATACCAGTTGACGAGTTAGCTGCTAATTAAAAAGGGTATCGTATGTGGTTCTAAAGATATCATATATTGGCCATAACTGTTTAACTAATCAACAGGAATAGTTATCTACTTCTCATAATACGTTTTGGGGGGTGGGGGGGGGGGGGGGGGGGTACATGTATTTCAGAGTTTGTCTGTTGTCTGGGTTGAGTATTTTCCATGAGTGTAACCAATTTTAACTTATTTATTTAGGTTTTTTTTTTTACTCCTTTGTTTTGTTTGCTTGTTTGCTTTAAGTTGAGTGTTTTTACTGATATAACTAACCACCTAGCATTCGTCATTTGGGAGAGGGGAGGAAACGTAGCCCAGTGGTAAAGCGCTCGCTTAATGCGCGGTTGGTCTGGGATCGACCCCCGTAGGTGAGCCCATTTGGGCTATTTCTCGTTCCAGCCAGTGCACCACGACTGGTGTATCAAAGGCCGTGGTATGTGCTATCAGTCTTGTGGATGGTGCGTATAAACGATCCATTGCTACTATTGGAACAATTTAGCGGATGTCCTCTCTAAGACTATGTCAAAATTATCAAATGTTTGACATCCAATAGTCGTTGATTAATAAATCAGAGTGCTCTAGTGGTGTCGTTTAACAAAGCCAACTTTAACCTTTCGTCATTTGGGCTACAAATTGAATACTTTAAAATAAATAATTGTATAAAAATATTTAAAACTGAAACTCCTATTATATTAAAACAAACGGCAGACTTATATGGATAATTATTATAATTTTGTGTTGTTATAATATACAAAATATAAATTGCATTATAATATATCATGAAATAAACTTCTATCAGAAATGTCTTCTGCATATATTCATTTAAAAATTAAATAAATGTACCTGGATTTTTTTCAGTATGTACAATAACAGAACAATAACTTGAAGCAAATTGCATGTGCTTCCTTAAACTATAACCTGGTAAATACACAAGTAAAATAAAGCAAATTCTTTTTATTAATCTTTATTTTGCTATCTTGAAATGAATTCCAATTTCTGTTTTAGAAATGCATTAGCTCAAAACAAATTATGTCATATAAATTCATAACTATCCAACCCATCCCAGAAATAATTTGACTGAACCTTTCTTGTTTCTTCATTTTGTTTAACGACATCACTAGAGCACACTGATTATTAATCACCTGCTATTGCATGTCAAACATATGGTCATTTTGACACCGTCATAGAGAGAAACCCCGCTACATTGTTTTCATTAGTAGCAAAGGATTTTTTATATGCACCATCCCACAGACAGGAAAGCACATATCACGGCCTTTGATATACCAGTCGTGGTGTACTGGCTGTCACGAGAAATGGTTCCGTTTCTTAACTTAAACTGTTTGAATTACGCTGTCAATAATAATAAATTGGCTCTGCCCACCACCGCACCCCCCTCCCCTTTTCATTAATTTTCTTAACTTTTGACGAACGTTAGCTATATCTAATAATAATAATAATAATAATAACAATAATAGTAATAATAATAATAATAATAATAATAATTATGATGCATTATTTCATTGAAATGAAATTTTAAAATGTATTACGACAAAGCTTTTGAAAAGCCATTACACAAACTCTTGTAAATATCATGAAACGGAGCACTTGATGCATTTCTAATTGAAAGATACATAAATACACATAAACTGATCGGCATCCGAGAAATAAAACTTCGTTCTATTCGTATTTCTCCTTTTAAGAATTGTTCAGGCCACCGGTGATCTCCCATTAGACCGTCAGGTGATCTTTAAGACTTCCTTGAAAAAAGAGTTCCAACCCGTATTAGTTTCACATTGGAGAACATAAAATGTAAATTAGGCGACTTTCTCATTAGAAGGGAAAAATGTTTTCGCAAAGACAAAGGGAGGGAATTTTTATGGGTGAAAGCGTAAGCTTGCAGTTGGCTTTGAAGTACACGGAACTCCGTTAATGAACGCACTAAATAGGTCCGTTGGATGTTATTAGTTCTTTTTTAAAATCTATACCTTAGCCAATCAATAGACATAAAAAAACCGGAAGAAAAAAATAGGTAGCTCGATGTATTAGCTTTAAAAGGAAAAACAAAACAAAAAAAAACTATTCTGAAATTTAATGCAATTTGTTTTCTTTATCTTCTCTGTTTCTTCTTCCGATTTTTTTAGCCCCCCCCCCCTCCATTTCCTCTGATACTTTATGCCCCGTCGTCAGCTAAGTGTTATTACTTAACGAGTTACGAAATTATATTACAGCCCTCCTTGCAAACTTGGTTCGTTGCTATGACGTACTGGCAATAGGAAATGTTTGCACACTCTAGAAATCCCGGGTAAGCCTTGATTAGCTTGATACGATGAGTAATTAATGGGTAATGCATAAAACATGAAAATAAACTTTTTTCTGATACCAAGAAAGACGAATGATTATGCATGCTAAGACATCCAGTTAGATCCATCAAGCTGTCGACGACCTAGATTTATTCATCCATCCATCCATCCATCCATTCGCCCATCCACTGATCCATACACACACACACACACAGACACACTCACATGTGTACGCGCTGAGAGGGAGAAAGTGAGGGGGAGAGAGAGAGAGGAAGAGAGGGAGACAGACAAACAGACAGCCAGATGGACGGACGGACAGACAGACAGACATACACAGACAGAGAGTGAGAGACAGAGAGATAGACAGACAGATAGAGAGAGAGACACACACACACAAACACACACAGAGAGAGATAGAGAGAGAGAGAGAGAGAGAGAGAGAGAGAGAGAGAGAGAGAGAGAGAGAGAGTGAGAGAGAGAGACACACACACAGACGGACAGACATCCATAACCTCAGTGTGACACCCAGTAGTCGATGTATTATTCGTGCTGGGGTGTCGTTAAACACTCATTCTTTTGTTCGTTCATACATTCAGACCTCCGTCCGTCCGTCCGTCCTTCCGTCCGTCCATTTGTCCCCCTGCCCGCCCACCCACATATATGCATACATGCATACATACATACATACATGTATGTAATTATCAAACCCGACAAATATACAATATATAGATATTCATACATCAATACATACATACAGACAGACAGACATATATATACATACAGACAGACAGACATATATACATACATACAGACAGACATATATACATACAGACAGACAGACAGACATATATAGGACAGACACAGACCGACACTCAAACTGAATGAAGCACAACTCGAGATATTTGTCTTCACGCTCCAATGACTCGTGCTGTATCTTATCCTAGAGGGGAGCACGGCTGGGTGATTTCCCCTGGGCTATTCGACTACTTCCAAGGATGCCGCCGTGACTGCGCCGACTCCTGGCTTCGTAACCTACATACACATCTACGATGACAACATAATCTTATCACATTTCCCATGAAAAATAATCGGCGGTTGTGGCCCAGACAGGCGTGCTTGATCCTCCCGTGGATTTAAACGGAAGCCAAAATGTCTGATTCGTTTACATTTCTCATCCCAACCAGTGCACCACGGCTGGTATGTAAAAGGCCGTGGTATGTGTTATCGTGCCTGTGGGATGGTGCATATAAAAAGAACCTTTGCTACGGAAGGAATCATTTCCTGTCTTGGACGTAAAGGCTTGCTAACGTAAGAACTTGCGCCCACGACAGGCGTGCAATACAACAGCTTATTCTGAATGTGCACACTAAACCTTATGACCTGACCTGACCTGAAGGAAAAATGTAGCGGGTTTCCTCTCTAACACTATATGTGTTGAAGGGACGAGTCGTAGCCCAGTGGTAAAGCGGTCGGACTAGGATCGATCCCCATCGGTGAGCTCATCAAAGGCAGTGGTATGTGGGATAGCGCATATAAAATATCCCTTGCTGCTAATTAAAAACGTGCAGCGGGTTTCCATTCTACGAATATAGATTTCAAAATTACCAAATGTTTGACACCCAATAGCCGATTATTAATAAATAAATGTGCTCTAGTGGTGTCGTGAAACAAAATAAACTTTGATTCGTTGAACGACAAAATAGTTACAGCAAAAGCAGATTAAAAAAGAGTTAAAGTTTGTTTTGTTTACGACACCACTAGAGCACATTGATTAATTAGCATTGATCAGCTATTGAATCTCAAACAAATTTTGAAACAATTGAATCTCAAACAATTGGTACCACAATGTCTTCTGTTGAGGTTTGTTTTGTGTAACAACACCACTAGAGCACATTGATTAATTAGCATTGATCAGCTATTGAATCTCAAACAATTGGTAATTCTGACATATTGTCTTCTGTTGAGGTTTGTTTTGTGTAACAACACCACTAGAGCACATTGATTAATTAGCATTGATCAGCTATTGAATCTCAAACAATTGGTAATTCTGACATAGTGTCGTGTTTTGTTTAAAACAAAGATAATCAGCTATTGAATCTCAAACAATTTGACATATTGTCTTCTGATTCGTTGAACGACAAAATAGTTACAGCAAAAGCAGATTAAAAAAGAGTTAAAGTTTGTTTTGTTTACGACACCACTAGAGCACATTGATTAATTAGCATTGATCAGCTATTGAATCTCAAACAATTGGTAATTCTGACATATTGTCTTCTGTTGAGGTTTGTTTTGTTTAACAACACCACTAGAGCACATTGATTAATTAGCATTGATCAGCTATTGAATCTCAAACAATTGGTAATTCTGACATATTGTCTTCTGTTGAGGTTTGTTTTGTGTAACAACACCACTAGAGCACATTGATTAATTAGCATTGATCAGCTATTGAATCTCAAACAATTGGTAATTCTGACATATTGTCTTCTGTTGAGGTTTGTTTTGTGTAACAACACCACTAGAGCACATTGATTAATTAGCATTGATCAGCTATTGAATCTCAAACAATTGGTAATTCTGACATATTGTCTTCTGTTGAGGTTTGTTTTGTTTAACAACACCACTAGAGCACATTGATTAATTAGCATTGATCAGCTATTGAATCTCAAACAATTGGTAATTCTGACATATTGTCTTCTGTTGAGGTTTGTTTTGTTTAACAACACCACTAGAGCACATTGATTAATTAGCATTGATCAGCTATTGAATCTCAAACAATTGGTAATTCTGACATATTGTCTTCTGTTGAGGTTTGTTTTGTTTAACAACACCACTAGAGCACATTGATTAATTAGCATTGATCAGCTATTGAATCTCAAACAATTGGTAATTCTGACATATTGTCTTCTGTTGAGGTTTGTTTTGTGTAACAACACCACTAGAGCACATTGATTAATTAGCATTGATCAGCTATTGAATCTCAAACAATTGGTAATTCTGACATATTGTCTTCTGTTGAGGTTTGTTTTGTGTAACAACACCACTAGAGCACATTGATTAATTAGCATTGATCAGCTATTGAATCTCAAACAATTGGTAATTCTGACATATTGTCTTCTGTTGAGGTTTGTTTTGTGTAACAACACCACTAGAGCACATTGATTAATTAGCATTGATCAGCTATTGAATCTCAAACAATTGGTAATTCTGACATATTGTCTTCTGTTGAGGTTTGTTTTGTGTAACAACACCACTAGAGCACATTGATTAATTAGCATTGATCAGCTATTGAATCTCAAACAATTGGTAATTCTGACATATTGTCTTCTGTTGAGGTTTGTTTTGTGTAACAACACCACTAGAGCACATTGATTAATTAGCATTGATCAGCTATTGAATCTCAAACAATTGGTAATTCTGACATATTGTCTTCTGTTGAGGTTTGTTTTGTTTAACAACACCACTAGAGCACATTGATTAATTAGCATTGATCAGCTATTGAATCTCAAACAATCGGTAATTCTGACATATTGTCTTCTGTTGAGGTTTGTTTTGTTTAACAACACCACTAGAGCACATTGATTAATTAGCATTGATCAGCTATTGAATCTCAAACAATTGGTAATTCTGACATATTGTCTTCTGTTGAGGTTTGTTTTGTTTAACAACACCACTAGAGCACATTGATTAATTAGCATTGATCAGCTATTGAATCTCAAACAATCGGTAATTCTGACATATTGTCTTCTGTTGAGGTTTGTTTTGTGTAACAACACCACTAGAGCACATTGATTAATTAGCATTGATCAGCTATTGAATCTCAAACAATTGGTAATTCTGACATATTGTCTTCTGTTGAGGTTTGTTTTGTGTAACAACACCACTAGAGCACATTGATTAATTAGCATTGATCAGCTATTGAATCTCAAACAATTGGTAATTCTGACATAGTGTCTTCTGTTGAGGTTTGTTTTGTTTAACAACACCACAAGAGCACATTGATTTATTTATAATCGGCTATTCTGACACACTAGTCTTCAGAGGAAACCCGCTACATTCTTCCATTAAACGCAATGAATATTGTGTATGTACTTTCCCACAGACAGCCTATTATAAACCAATCATTGAGCATTGGCTGACACGAGAAATACTCCATTGGTCCCACTGACGGTGATCGATCCTAGACCGACCGCACACGAGGTGATCGTTTTACCACTGGGCTATGTCCCGAACCCTCGGAAAGAGAAAGAAGGATTTCATTTTGATGACGAAGGGCATTTACATGTATATACAAATTTATATTTATATATCGCTCAAGGATATATATATTTTTTTCTATCCACATTTAAATGCCATAAGGTGATTAATATTGTACTTTTAACTAATTAGACCTAGTCGTTTAACTTGCCTAAGGATATATTTAAGACAGGGAAGGATCCGGGATTTTGTAAGGAGGGGGTCCAAAAATTATTTTTAAAAGGTCAAAGGAAGTAAGATCTGGGGCGAGGGTAGGGGGGAAGGGAGCATACTATGGGTTTTGAGGGTAATTTGGGTTGTATATTGTGGATAATTTGTTTTTTAAAGTCACTAAAAAGGTACTTCAAATCGGGGTGTTACAAGACCCCTGTGCGCCCCCCTCCCCTTCCATCCCCCTTTCAGGACCAGTCAGTGTAAGAAGAGAACATAGGTTCCTCTTAATAAATCATTCCCTTTTTTCGATTACAAATTTTGTCTTCTAATAAAATATGTAAAACCGTGACACACCAGTACATTTTAAAGTGCGGCTATTTAGTGTCTAATGCTAGGTGAAGACTATTAACTGCCACGACGGAGTTAGCCAAGTTGCCAGTTGTGTTGTAATTTCCTCCACTCTCAACTTACGATGGGTCCGCTCAGATTAAAAACTAATCGATTCTAGGAGAATCGAGATGTAAGAGCGTCCAGCAGTCGTTCAAGTCGAGAGATCGGAGAGTTGGCCAACTCCGCCGTGACAGTTGGTAGTCTGATACTAACATAAAATATAGTTACTTCGATACTTTGTCAACAGAAAGAGAGGAAACCAGCTTATAATACATAAAATCTACATTGTCTTTTACTTGCACGTTCCCAGCTGTGGGGCCCTGATTTGGTCGAAATAAAAGAAAGAACATTTAAAGTTAATGTTGTTTAACGACACCTCTAGAGCACATTGATTGTTAGTCATCGGCTACTGGATGTCAAACATTTGATAATTTTGACATATAGCTTTACAGAGGTAACCAGCAACATGTTTTCCATTGGTAGAAAGGGATATTTTATATGCATCATCCCACAAACAGGACAACACAAACCACGTGATATACCAGTCATGGTGCACTGGTTGAAAAGAGAAATAGCCCAATGGGCCCACAGACGGGTATCGGTCTCAGACCGACTGTACATCAAGCGAGTGCTTTACCACTGGGATACGTCCAGTCCTAGAAAGAAAGAAAGAAAGAAAGAAAGAAAGAAAGAATGAATGAAAGAATGAAAGAAAAAAGAATGAAAGAATGAAAGAATGAAAGAAAGAAAGAAGGAAGGAAGGAAAGAAGCAGAATACACTGAGGGTGGTCGAACCTGTGATCCATCGCATGTGCGGACCCAGGAAATATTCTAGACTGAGGATCAAGAGAAAAAGGCACACAATTCTCCCCCAATCCCCTCCTTCCTCTCCCGGTCCCCAACTGGATTCGCCTTTAACATAAAGACAGATATCACAGATTGTTCTACCGGGTCCCGAACTCCCGTCGGCTAACCGTCTGAAAACGGTGTCTCGTGACCCCCGCCAAATTGCAGTAGGTTGCACTATACCAATTCAAATCCCATAGGCGACCATGTTAACGTTTGTGTTTAAAAACACTATATGCAATATATCAACCAAACTATGACCCATAAATATCAGTACTACAACCCCTACATCAAAGTATTAACTGCAAAAATATGGTACCTTCCATAGCTCATTTTCGGTATAGCCAGATGTTTTTACAACACCCCTAGTTTCGCACAAAATTTAGTACTTTTTTTACATGTACCCCATACATGTTCCAAGCTAAAGGCTACTTGACACGGTGGTACTAGATGAATTAAAATTGTATACTTTTTTAGCCAAGATGAAACTAATTTTTTTTACAACCAACATTTATAACCAATCACAGGACTTGTGGTGTTAACTTCTCTATCAAAAGTTCGGTGCACCTCGAACTTCGACCCAGCCGGTAATTAATTGGTATAGTGCTACCAGTAAATAGAGCTGTTTGCGAATTGTTACACTTCGGGCGTCACCGTGAATCGAGTAGGCGGAAATAAACGAGTTATTTCGCCTCCGGGTTTGTGCTATGTAACGCGTAATGTGCACTCAGGTCGACGACTCCGCCGAAAGCATGTGGTACACATTTCTTAAGTTACCTGTATCGTAACTCGGTCTATTAGCACCTGTAGGAAAGGGGAGCAGCCTTTACTTCATTACTGACGCCTAGAGTACATTTTAAACTATCACTTATATGAATATTTAAAATAAATAAATAAATAAATAAATAAAAATAAATAAAGTTCCTATCAAATAAAGTTGTAAATTCTACACCCGTTATCTTTAATGACATCCAATAGCCGATGTGTATTTTCGTGCTGGGGGTGTCGTTAAACATTCATTCATTCATTCATTCATTCATTCAACATTACACACACCAGCCACCACCCCTCCCCTCTTTTGAACTCATCTGCTGGAAAATTGGGAGAATGTGTCCAAGACGGCCTTGCATGAATCATCAGTGGATGTAAGCACGTGTTACGCAGGTACGGGGTTCAACCCCTGGTTCCAGCTCCCACTTTGTGACTTTAGCGACTCAACTATTTGTCTCACCCCATTCTACATTAGCATATCGCCTTATAATTCATAGTCAGTGTGGTCCCCCCACCCTCCATCTAAATGTGGGTGCTCCCTAAAAGAAAGTTAAAGTTGGTTTTATTTAACGATACCACTAGAGCACATTGATTTATTAATCATTTGCTATTGGATATCAAAAATTGGTTATTTTGACATATAGTCTTAGAGAGGAAACCCGCTACGTTTGTCCATTAGTAGCAAGGGATCCATCCCGCAGATAGTATACCACATACCATGGACTTTAATATACCAATCGTGGTGCTCTGGCTGGAGCGAGAAATAGTCCAATGAGATACTTTATATGCGCCATCTCATACACAGGATAACACATACCACGGCCTTTGATATATCAGTCGTGATGCACTAGCTAGAACGAGAAATAGGCCAATTGGTCCATCGACAGGGATTGATCCTAGACCGACCGCGCGTCAGGCGAGCGATTTACCACTGAGAAACGTCCCGCCCGTCTCTAATATAATTCTTATCTACGCCAATGGGGTGGTAGAACACATCTGAATCTATCTGGGAACATATCAGGCCCAGTGTTTAAAATCATATAAACTTTCTACTCTCTGATCTATGTCAAGACCGGTTCTTTGGTCTTACTGAAACATGTACATAAATATATTGATAATATTATGCTAATCTAGTGGAGATATATGCGGCGATTTATCCTAGAATCTCCAGTATTAAACCTGTTAGAGGTCGATTCCAGTTTATTGCACACCTGTCAAACATTTATGTATTTGTCAATCATAACAGTAAGGGAGAAAAAAAAACCCACTTTTAAATGAATATTGTTATAAATCCAAAATGTGTTCCTCTGATTGCTTGACTCTCTGTCTGAGTGTGTCTGGGTGTCTGTCTGTCTGCATCTCTCTCTCTCTCTCTCTCTCTCTCTCTCTCTCTCTCTCTCTCTCTCTCTCTCTCTCTCTCTCTCTCTCTCTCTCTCTCTCTCTCTCTCTCTCTCTATATATATATATATATATATATATATATATATGGATGGATGGATGGATGGATATAGATATACATACATATATACATACATACATACATATCCACCTATCTATATATATAAATACATCTATCATTTATGTGTCTATATATATATATATATATATATATATATATATATATATATATATATATACCTCCTCTGCGCGTGCTGTAACCTCACTGTGGTGCAGGGGTGTAACATTCTCTTTGAGAATGGCCAATACAGCACAAATTGAAATTTAGAGTAAAATTCGGTGTCCGTAAAATTCTGTGATATTTGTATTTGTATTTTTGCACAGTTCTTTACACTGTTTTTGTTTAAACCTTGAATTTTTATATTGATGTTGATCATTACTTTATTTATTTGCATTACCATAGTTTGACACCCAATAGCCGATGTATTTTTCGTGCTGGGGTGTTGTTAAACATTCATTCGTTCATTCATTCATATATACCTAGCTAGCTGTCTATATGTCTATATATATATATATATATATATATATATAGCTAGCTAGCTATCTCTCCAGCAGATATATTACACCAAATGCGCTGATAATAGGATAAAAACTGAATACTTAGAGGTCTGTCTGCCTTGGACAGATAGATAGGGATAGTGCCCATCTTCACGGAATTTCTCACTTCCCATAATAATGTTACACAACTAACAACCGCTGATGTTCCAATGTTCTGGGGTACCGTTTACGTCGGCATTTCATTCCTATATATCTAACTTTAAAGCGTGTACGCACATTTTAGCGCTTCTCAAACAGCTATAAACTTTGGCGGGAGATCGCTCGCCACCCAAGACGACCCCTGGTGACGCTCGTGAAGTTTCCCGCCATTCGGTGCAATCACATTAACATAAATAAAAACTCTGGAAACAAAAATGCTTTGTCTACACGTTGGAGGTTCAAAGACGTCATGGACTATTTTTTGTCCGGTGTCATAACTTCCTAGCTGGTGATCTCGGTTCGCGAGGCGGCTAATTAGTCAAACAATTTTTTTGGTCACGTGGATGGTCGCGCGTGCGCCGGACATACGCACGTGCGTTAAGCTGGGTAATATGTCTTGCATGACATCAAAGAGTTTTAATGACCTAATAAACATTGTGGAAACAAATTAGACGCGCTCATTATTACCAACGTGAAATAGATACGCAATGCGACATCAGAGGTCGGGTCCGAAATACATACCGGCCTCCGGTAGTGTCGTGGTTAAGTCATCGGACATAAGGCTGGTAGGTACTCGGTTCGCAGCCCGGTACCGGCTCCCACCCAGAGCGAGTTTTAACAACCCAATGGGTAGGTGTAAGACCACAACACCCTCTTCTCTCTCACAAACAACTACCAACTAACCCACTGTCCTGGACAGACAGCTCAGATAGCCGAGGTGTGTGTGCCCATGACAGCGTTCTTCAACCGTAATTGGATATAAGCACGAAAATAAGTTAAAATGAAATTAAATGAAATACAGACGTAACAGGGGCGGGCGTGAGAGTTTTCTAGGGAGAGGTGAATATTTTTAACAAGGGACCTAGTAGTACTTGATTTCAAAGGTATTGGTATGGGGAAACTGTTGGTGTGATTCCATCAGAAAATTGTTCAAGCACGCCTGTTGTTGGCACAACATCTTACTTTGCCATAGAGTTCTGCCCATGACAGGTGATTTTAAAGCACACGATATAGACAGTCTTTACGGATCACAAATCCCGGAGCTGACCAAGTATAGGGGACCTATTGGATCCAGAAAGCCCCTGAACAATTCTAAAAGTAACTATAAAATAAATTAACATCCTCAGAAATGAGCAGATCTCTGTTGCGTGTTTGTTTTTGCTGGGAGGGGTGTAGTTCTTTTTTTAGGGGGTTGGGGGTTGGGAGGGTTAGGGGAGTAATTGTTTGTTGATTTTGGGGGGACGGTTCTTTGGGGTGGGTATTTTTTTGCCTTTTTGTTGTTTTGGTTTTTGGTTTTCAAAGAGATTTTAATTATTATTTTGCAATTCATTTTGTTTCTTTTGTTTTGTTTGCTGTTGTTTTTTGGGTTGTTCTTCTGTCGTTGTTTTGGGGTGGGGTTTTTTTTTGGGGGGGGTTATGGGGTTTTTTTTGGGGGGGATTTTGTTTTTGTTTTATGTGGGGGTTTTTGTGGGGGTGCTTATTTATTTATTTTATTTATTTATTTATTTATTTATTATTTATTCGTTTATTTATTTTTTTATTTTATTTATTATATTATTTATTTATTTTTTTATGATTGTTTTGGGGTTTTGGGTTGTTTTTTGTTTTTTTTGGGGGGGGGTATTTATTTGTATACAAATCTTCAAAATATTTAACTGATATACTAATTGTGAAAGCTTAGGGTTTGTTTTTGTTTTTAATTTTACAACCTCATTTTTTACAAGGATGATTTATATTTTGTTTCGTGTCAATTGTGGTCCCCACGATATTGACACAACGGTGCTCGACTGTACGTGTATGAGCGTGCATATTTTCTATCCTGTGTTTGTGAAATCTTGCCATACGAAGTTCTACTATTGTCTCCACCGATCACACCACCCTACCTCAGACTTTCTCAACTAATGAACTACATAATGTAATATTATTGAATAGAAACGTTAACAATTATTTATCCTATAACTTACCCATGATATCCATGTCATAAACCCATGTGATAATTTAGTGTATTAACCAGGTTAATGATTTTTGCTTAACTAATTTTTTTAAATGAATTACAATTTAATATATATATATATATATATATATATATATATATATATATATATATATATAAATTCAATTTGTTTTAAGGTAGACAGTATAAAATAGATTTATTTAAAGCATGTGTAAAAACCAAAAAACACATACAAAACATAGAATCCAATATTGTTAATTAACAAATGTTTAATACCACTACATTCCTAGATCTCATAAAGTTGTTTAACAGGTTTTTTTAAAAGTACATAACTGTTTAGTATTACTGCGAACAAACTAAACATTTTATAGTAAAACAAAATGCATGAGCTCGAAAATTCTCCACTTCTCTTACTATGTTTTCAACGATCGGATACTACGTAGTTTACTAATCAGTTTGAAACTCCCATACAGTTTTAGATAAAATGTCACTTTATGTTGCAGGGTTAGTAAAAGAAAATATAGACATACATGTATTTTTTTTTAAATAATAATAATTTTACGGCCTGATGGTAATGCGTGTATTAGTGTTTCTAAACGTGTGACATATCTATGTGAACAACACCGCACACGATGTGCTATATTCTACTGGGGTTCGTTATTGTGATGGTTAAAAAAATATCCAGTGATAAAATGGTCCGGGATCAATCCCTGTCGGTGGGCCTATTGGCATATTGCTCGTTCTAGCTAATGCACCACGATTGGTATAGGAAAGGCCGCCGTATGCGCTTCCCTGTCTGTGGGATGGTGCATATAAATGATCCCTTGCTACTAATGTAAAAATGTAGCGGGTTTCTTAAGACTATATGTCAGAATTACCAAATGTTTGACATCCATCAGACGATGATTAATAAATCAGTGAGATCTATCAGTGGTGTCGTTAAATAAACAAACTTAAATTTAAAATTACAGACGGCCGTATTGAGGTCATACGCGCTAACCCTTCGCCCCGGTGTGCGACAAAATAACTAATGATGTATATTGTGTAGACAAAACGCTGATATAATGATCACGCTTATGGGTACTGACCAGTATAAAGTTTGTCTTGTTTGACGACACCACTAGAGCAGATTTATTAATTAATCACCGTCTAATTGGATGTCAAACATTTGATAATACTGATAAATAGTCCTCAGTTAATATATGTGAACACAACTAGAGCAGATTTATTAATTAAATATCGGCTATTGCATGTTAAATATTTGATAATTTTAATAAATACTCTTCAGTTCATATTTGACGAAACCACTAGAGCACATTTATTAATTAATATCGGCTATTGGATGCCAAACATTTGATAGTCATCAGTTAATGTTTTCCTTGTTTAACGACACCACCAGAGCATATTGATTAATTAACCACCGTCTATTTGGATGTCAAACAATTAATAATTCTGAAATATAGAATTCGGAGGAAATCTGCTATTTTTTTAATTATTAAAAACAAGGGATCTTTTATGTAGACCCCCAATCTCCCAACAGACAGAACGGCACACACCGCCGTAGTTGATATCCTAGTTTCGAGGGACTAATTGAGACGGTGGCTTGATACTATGTCCTTCAGATAAGTGATCTACCCACTGGTCTATAATCCGCCCCGGGGTAATGACTAACTACTGACAACTGATTGATTTTTAAAATTACCTTTATCAGGAAGATCTGATGTAATAAGCATACATAATAATAACTTTTATGACATAATCATATATATATATATATATATATATATATATATATATATATATATATATATATATATATATATATACAGATACAGATACAGATACAGATACAGATACAGATACAGATATAGATATAGATATAGATATAGATATAATTATCTTTAGAAATATACCATACGTGTTTATATCACATACATGTTTTTGTTTGTCAAATTATAATCTTGTCATAATGGTGGTCTTACGTATAATAAATATATCTTTACTTTAATTTACGTTGCAGTCAAACAATTTATGAAAAACAACATGTTTAAATAACTATCACACTGTTAACTAGGATCCACTGTATTACTTTATTTATATATTTATTTTAACAAACAGAAACATAAATCTAAATACTAGAACAATTTTTCGCGTTAATGTGAAAACATTTTAAAAACAAACCTTAAAGACACGGCGACAGCCATTTAACTCTAAACATGCAATATGACACACACAAAAATATTCTAACACAAAGTAGAGATAGAGAGTAACTTACGATTTGTTCTATAAATCTGTATCATTCATCTTACTGTATCTTACTCGCACGATGATTTACACAATATCCATTGAATCAAGCTGTACAAAAAAAACCCACTCTCCAGTTTATCACACAAAATGACGGGGATGAATTTTACGTTGGTACTTCCACGAATTACCGCGGCAATAGGTCAAGTCAAATGGCGGTTTACTTTTAGCATTGAGCGAGCAAAAGAAAACACCGGACCTAAAATAAAACCTTGAAGCTAGATAGCAGTTGCGAAGTAATAAAGTAACGCAACATTCCCCTTCGGAAAGAAGCGGCGCCTTTGATCTCTAAGCGGTGGCAGTTAGAGAAACGGTTTTCGCCATGGCCGGCTTTATATGGGCGAAGAAACGGATTTTCTGAGGTTTACATTATATCAGTTTTCGACGTAACGCCGTCTGAACCAAAGGTCTGATGCAGCCCGGGCCGAGAACATTAATTTGTAGACCTTCTATCCTTCCGGTTGGTCTGTTGTTTATGCGGCACAATTTCCGTCGTTTTCCCCTTTAATGAAAGAAGAAAATTCTTTCTTGGTATGAATTTGAATTGGTTTTCAGGGTTCTAGTTTTCCGTTTGAAGGTAAGAAATCGAATAATGCCCCTTTGACATTATAAAGTTTCGTTGTGGGTTGTGCATAGATAATTGTGAAGAAGTTAAAATAGTAATGGGTTGATTAAAATTGATCTTGTCCTTGCATGCAGATGTGCGGCCATAACGAGAAGTTTAATCTTTCGTTTGAACGTACGAAAGCTAAGAATGCCCCTTTGATATTTTCTGACATAGTCGGGCTTTTTGGATGCTATTTGTGAATAAATTAAAATAGTAATGGATTAATTAAACCTGATGTTGTCTATAAAGCCAACTGTTCGGTCATAACATGGATTTTAATCTTTCGTTTGAACATACAAAATCGAAGAATGCTCCTTTGACATCCCAGGACATACTCGGGCCACTTAGATGCTATTTGTGAATAAATTAAAATAGTAATGGACTAATTAACATTGATCTCGTCGGTGCATGTAAATGTATTGTAACAACATGTGCAATATCTCTCATACACAGTACCAGAATGTTCAGATGACATTGTTTGCCATAGTAGAGGACCTTGAATACTAATGAACATTTGTGACGTCTTTGAAGTTCACCTAATTATGTTTGGTATTACAATAAGCATTTTTCAAAATACTCGTTGTGGTGTCGCGTAGAATTTGAAACTTTGCACTTGTATTCCTTTTACGTCATTAACATTAGAAAATAAAGTCATATAGTTTTGTAGGAGGCAGGAGGAGCTGCATTAATATCATGCATAACAAATTCCTTACTTAACCCATTTTGACTTGGTGAAGTTTAGATAGTTTGGGTGTCAGACATTGATAGAAATTAAAGATGTCAACTTCACAGAATCAGTGCAACATTCTATGAAAACTATATAAGGGAAGTTTAATTAACCAATGTGTTGGAGGGGGGGCGGGGTCATAACCAAGATACATATTTGAAATTTCGATTAATTAACTTACTTCTCTGATTAACCCTTTGTCTTCTGTATGCACTACAGATTTGGTGTCGGACGGAAATTATATTTTAGTGTCGGATGGCAAGTTCATACATTTCATCAGTATAATTTTAATGAACACGTTACACCACACCTAGATATATTATATTTTAAAGTGCTTTCTTCATCTTTATACTTCATTAAGAAATGACAGTCACGACTCTTAAAGGGACATTCCTGACTTTACAGACATTTAAATATGCCCCCGGCTAACAAGGCTTTTTATGAATAAAACTGGATATTAATTATATTGTCTTGCTTAGAATATTAAAAGTTTGTACACCACGAGTTTCTGGTATTCCTAATATTTTTGTAGCTTAAACTGGATTTGTCTTTACATGTACAAAATTATTTAAGGCTATAATCTACTTTGAGCTGTTAATTTAAATATTTAGGTCTGGTGTTGACCACTTTTGAAATGCATGTATGCCTCTATTTACAATTTTTGGAACATAGGAAATCGAAATATACTCCTTTTTTTCAAAGATTACACGTCAAAATAATCAAATGCTTTGAATCCAATAGTCGATGATTAATAAATCAATGTGTTCTATTGGTGTCGTTAAGCAAAACTAACATTAACTAAACAATAACCATACAGTCGACTTCAATTTAAATACGTGCAGCCACCGTTTTTATTTAATTAAAAGAACTTAATGCCGTTGTTTTCGCATTTCTGTGTCCTTCTTGTGTAAAATAATACTCCTTAAACGAACATTTTCACTTCTAGTATTTCTAGTATTTTTTACGAACACAAAGCTATAAACACATTCCTAAATGCGTTAAATAAGTTCTTCTTTTGTATTAGTGAGTGTTATGTACATGAGGAGAAAATGTACACCCGTCCAGTGTAAAATGTGGCCAGACATGTGGTCAAGTGTAATGGCCCGCTGACCAATCAAATTGTTAAAGATATTAATAGCAATAAATATCGTTTCAACAAAAATATTTCCTCTGCTCACACACGCAAACATATACACATGTTTATTCTATAGTAATGTTATAATATTTATCTCACTTTCAAAATACCATCTCCTTTTTTTACTTACAGAAAGCAATGTAATTTTGATTAATATATCATTCGAAATATATTTTCTCTTTCTGTAAAATAAAGAGAAAGTTCCAAACGTTGTATGTTGTTGCTTTTTTAAAGTGTAATTTGTAATATTTCAAATATCTCTATAAAATAAATTTAAACTTAAAAACACAATTTATTTTTAAAAGCATACTTCATACATTTTATATCTCTATAGAATAAAGTTCAGTTTCAAAACCCTTCTACATTTGTTCCAACATAGAGAACGCAATATCTATTTTGTTTTTATACTACAATTCAAAAACGTTGGAGTTTTTTTCTCATCTAATTTAAATCTGAATACAAGTTTTCAAATCGGATCACTACTCAATATCTTGTTTGTTTCTAATCGCGTCAACAATTACCAAGAAAAACAATCTAAAAGAAATGTGTATTTTTAATCTGCATACAGAATCGAAGAATGAAAGATTATACACGAACAGTAAGAAACCAAATATACACCTCTCTAAACCAATGGCGATAGCCTCGAATCCTTATTTTGTAATATGTTCTATTTGTTTCTATTCTACACTGGAGAAAATTAATATCTGGTCTTTCTATTTCAAAGACATTGTGGGCTTTTTTTCCTGAATAAAGAAATTAATGCCCCCTTGGGCTCAATCTCGTGAAATTCTAGCAATTGCTGCGCCAGTTTAGATCTCCATAAAAATAGGTTGGAATTACAAACAAGAACAAACAACGGCGTGAGATATCTGAAATTGAAATTGGAATTAAACTATTTTTTCATCGGATGGACGACTACTTCGGGTGATTTCTCGTAGATTGTGTAGAAGGTTTGAAAAACGACTGAGTTTGAAACATACTAGTGTGTTGAAAGTATAAGCACAAACAAACGTTATATGGAGAGAGATATTCACAATTGTAATTGACATTAAAATAGTTTATCACTGGCCGAAAATATTGTCTTGTTTAGTTTCAAGAAGACGTAATAGAATGAACATCGAATATGTTGTTGTTGTTGTTTGTTTGTTTGGTTTTACTTTTGGTTGGATCATGATCACCCGGAAAATACAAAAAGATCGCATATCCTAATTTCAACCCGTGAAAATAGACACAGAATTTGGCTAATCTACACACCTGTAACAAATCTGAATAAAGTGAAATACGACTCTGTGACCTTGAAACAGGGAACACCCTTAAACAGTAGACAAGAGCTCGTCTCCATAGCCGTTACTTCTCAGAGATATGTGCGAGGGGTTTTTTTTAATTTTTAAAAAAATTCCATTTCGTGGTATTAGAAAAAATAAGATGATCAGAAATACGTCAGATGTTCGGAAATACGTCAGATGATCAGAAATGGAAAATCTAAACAAGAACATCTAAGTAATGTCTGATTTCAAATATCAAAAATGGTTGTGATAGTAAAAACCTGAGTCTGTCTCTTTAAAAAATAACTTCTTTTTTTTTTCTTTTCTTTTTTTTCTTTTCTTTTTTTTGGGGGGTAGGGGCGGGTGCAGGGATTTGTATAGGGGTGGGAGCCTAGGCTGTGGCGAGCGATGTTTGTTTTGTTTTTTTTTTTGGGGGGGGGCGGGGGTTCGGGGGTGGGTGGGTGTTGGATCAATGTCCCCTGGAAAATACATTTAAAAAAAAAAAAAACTGGGTAGGTTTTTACACAGCCCCCCCTCCCTCTCACGCTACTGCACAGCCCCTGTTGCTAATCTATCCACTATATGTTGTTTACAGCGCGATTAATACTACATTAAATTTCATTTACCTGTAGCGTGTGGCTCATTATGTGCCCGTTAAAAACTAAATATATATTTTAAAAAAACAAAATTACCAGCTCTGCATCGCTGATTGACAAATGAGAAAAGCTATATTGTTGTCACTGCGTTCTTGATAAACACGGCCTATCAGTGGCGGCGTTGTAAACAATGTATAAAACGTGTTGTAAAATTACGATACGGTTAAACTTACTACACAGAATTATGGTGCTTTTATCACCGCGGCGGAACAATATACAGTACATAACTTTATTTATATCAGCGACCAAGCTTAGTGTGGCTTGTTCCTGTCGACGCTTAACAATAGACATTTTCATTTCATCTCCATTTAATGTCCTACTTGTAGCAAATCTGGGTTCAAGGACGAAGTGCTGGTCGCAAGGGGCCGGGATTTAGCCCAGTTGGTAGAGCGCTTGCCTGAGGTGATTCGTCCGTTGGATCGAACCCTCTTGGTGGACCCTATCTCTGGGGTATTCCAGTCCCAACCAGTTCACAGTGACTGATATATCAAAGGCTCTGATATGTGCTGCGCTGTTGGTGGGAAAGTGTATATAAAATATATCTCCTTTTCCATGTAACAATCTATATCGGCTTGTTAATGTATCATCAGAATTGAATACTTTTTAAAATGTTGCACGCTCTACCCCACCCCTATTTATTATTGTATGTACCCTTTTTCAACATTTCACCTCAAACTAAAAAACTTCTGCACCGCTCTAAAACATACATTAAGACGCTATGGTACATACTAAATTATATCCCCTCCCCCTCCCCATGCTCCTTCTCCTCCTCCCCCTTCTAATGTCCGATACAGTTTTTATTTAACCCATTGTCCGCTTGTAAATAACGGGTATTACCACGTACCCGGGCCGGAGACCTAAGAATAACAACGGACGCGGATCATTGCATGTGGGCGGGGTAGTGTTGTCGGTGCCCGGTTCTGGGGTGTCAGCGGACAATGCTTGTGGATAGGGACTATAAAATAATTCTGTTTAAACGACCACGTCTCTTCAAAGAAACTGAGGAAAATAATTAGAGACACGGGGCCCATCTGGGTTCAAGATACAAGTCATTTTCGGGTCCTTGCTTAGATATACGAGCCCTGTTCGGCTATATAGGGTCTTCAAAGCGCAGTTTCCTTTAGTCCTTTTTCTTTTCTTAATTCTGATTTTTATTTTTTTATTCGTGGTTTTATTTTGTTTATCTCATACAAAATCTGTTTTTGAAACTTCTTTTGCTCCTTCTATCCCTCTTATTTCCTCTTTCATTTCTCTCTCTCTCTCTCTCTCTCTCTCTCTCTCTCTCTCTCTCTCTCTCTCTCTCTCTCTCTCTCTCTCTCTCTCTCTCTCTCTCTCTCTCTCTCTCTCTCTCTCTCTCTCTCTCTCTCTCTCTCTCTCTCTCTCTCTCCCCTTGTCTTCTTTCTGTACTATTGCCCTATTTGTCTAATACCTGTCGTCTTCTCTCCTTGTTTTCCACTATCTCTTTCTGTCTGCCTTTCTCTGTTTTTCGTTGTATCAGTGTCTATCTCTTCCTCTTTCTTTCTTTATTTCTTTATATATATATATTTATTTATTTATTTATTTATTTATTTATTTATTTATTTATTTATTTATTAGTATTACTATTCATTAAATAATTAACCTCAAACTCTAATCTCGATGCTGGGGATGTTTTAGGGTTGGTTTTTTATCGTCCAGTTTTTAATAAAAGAAAGTTGAGAAACGTAAAATATTTATTACGGGCTCTTCTCGGGAGTGCCCAACATCAAAGGCATACAAACTGGCTATTTTACCGCGCTTCATAATACATTATTAACATATGCATGAATTAACAACAATAGATCACACGACTCGGGTATGTGGTCTTGCGTTTGTGGCTCAAGAAATGGTCTTTTTGAGCGCCTATGAAAAATCAACTCCCAGACATAAGACTATTGTCATTGACGGCAATAATCCCTCAAATTAGTTTAGCTAAAATTTTGTAAGCTAATAACCATTATACGGAATCGCCGTGGCTATTTTACTTGTGCCTTCAGACGTAGATACAATCGTCTGAGAAAACTGTGTAGCTATGAAGGAAACTTGAAAATTGGAGGTGGGTAAAACGAAAGAAGAGGTAGGCAGTGTTCCATTAATCGTTGTCATTACAAAAAATGTACATCGCAAATTTCACCCATTCATAATCTCCAGCCAAAACACCATGTCCTATTCGTATCTTTTCTCTTTTCTTTTTTGTATTTTTTTTCAGGAAGCTAAATGTCGTTCAACTGCTAGACGTGTAAGAAGGCGGTACACTACAAATCCGTTTGATGTTTTCGAGTAGCGCATAATTCCGGTAACCACGCCATTGAATGTAACCGATTATTTGCACGAGTGTGCTCCTCCATAGTCTTTGATGTGTACGGAACATTATGTTAGTCGACAATGGGTCATTCACGGTATCACCGAGACACCATACACGATCCCTGTTGGCTCCCGTAAATGTTTGTTGAATAACTGCCGACTCCACTGGGCGAATCACGCCATTCAAAAACGATGACTTCGGTGAAAAAAAAGAAAAAAAAAAAGAAGCTTGATGGCCTTTTTTTCTCTCTCTCTCTCTCAAACGACTCCTCTAGTCGCTTCGCAAAGAAAAACGTCATTCAGCTCATTGAGGATTTATAGAAATCAAAAAGGGATTTCCCTCAATGGGATTGCAAAACATGGAGTTACTCTCCCGCGGGTGTCTTTAGAAAAGGTTTCACCAGGTAAAGACGTTACCGTGAGACGGTCTGGTGGGCCCATTCCAGGCGGGTAGTATCCTAACTCGGCCCGAGTACAGGTTTTCAGCTTCATTGAACTTCGGCTTCCAAATGGCCATCGCGACCACAAAGAAAAATCATTACTTAGGATACCACGGTTTAGAGACAAGAGCCAAAAGAAAAAAAAAGAAGAAGAAAAAACCCAGAAAGAAAGGACTTGGCCAGGGTTGAACATTACGTCTATACCTTTACACGAACAGCCTTGAAATTGCATAACGACCAAACATTTTGTTTCTGACGAGTAAAGATTATACCGTGAATTGTATGCCCACAACAAGGTGCATCTAAATAATTTCATTTATTAATCTTCTTCTTCTCTTCTTCGTCTTCTTCTTTTCTTCTTTATTCATCATCTTTTTTTCTTCATCTTCTTCTTCTTATTATTATTATTATTTTATTCATCATCTTTTTCTTTTTCTTCTCCTTTTCATCATCGTCATTATATTCTTCGTATTCTTATTCTTATTCCTCTTCTTCTTCTTTTTCCTTTCTTGTTTTTCTTCTTTTTTTTATTTTATTATTCTTTTTTTTAAATTTACATGATTGCAAAATGCAATAAGCGTGACGACAGAGTAACACGGGTGACGTTCAAGACAGAATATGAATCTCCACATTGAATAATAGCAGGCTATTCTAATGGATACGCCATGCATTTTTTTCTATCTACCTTATATTTCTTTTTCATGAAAGATTCTCAAAGAACAACTATTTACGCTGAATGGCAATGTAATAAATAGCAAACTGAGTTCGCCTGTTGTACATATGTTCTGTCGCGAACTATATACAACAAGCAATACATTTTTCTTATTATTATTATACAAATATCTTATATGCGATCGATTATTGTGTACGTAGTTGTTATAAATGGATTAAATATAGCGAAATATGACATTTTGCAACATTACGAGTTACAAGTTAAAGTTTCTTTTTGTTTAACGATACCACTAGAGCACATTTATATTTTAATCATCGCTTATTGGATGTGAAACATTTTGCAATTTTGACATTTAGAGAGGACACCCGTTACATCCCCCTCCTCCACCCCGCCCCCCCCCCCACCCCACCCCCTCAGACCGACCGGGTAACAGGTGATCATTTAAATACCATTGGGCTACGTCCCGCCCTTGCAAATATGATAACTCCGAAGTGATCTAGTGATTAAACCATTGGATTTAAAGGTGCATGGTCTTCGAAAAACAACACATGATGCTGCAGGTTAAACACTATCATATTTGTTTCAAGGATAACACGAAACTAATAATAAAATAAAATAAAATAAAATAAAATAAAATAAAATAAAATAATAAAAACCCCCAAACCAGCCACCAACAACAAAACATTTCAGTAATTAAAAAAAAAAAAAAAAAAAAAAAAAAAAAAAAAAAACCACCTTTTGTAACTATGATATGGCACCTTTAACTCGATTTGTCAACTGAAGGCATTCTTCGGTCTGTAACCCAAGCGCTTGCGGTGGTTTCTGTACAATTTATCAGCCTAGATGTGTGGAATATCTCATTTCTAATACATCATTATTAGATTTCTGACGGATGATCGGACGATACGCGATATCATCTTTTGATCGCAACTCTCATTGTTTTGCTCCGTCGCGCAGTGTCTTACCGACTTTAGCTTCGAATATAGGCCTACCTTACTTCCCATTTTGTTATGACCTCATTGTCAAGAGGGCTAAAACTATTGAACGAGTCAGACAAGTGGTAAGCTAGAATGGAAATTGGTCATGATAAATCACTGAATAAGGTACCCGACCGTTAAACTAATACTAATAGGATGAATAAAGTGTGATAAGCCGCGTTCTTGTATTACAGATATGTGTTTAATTATTTAACAATGTAAAGAGTGGCGTTTATAATTATATGAAAGAAAGAAAGAAATGTTTTATTTAACGACGCACTCAACACATTTTATTTACGGTTATATGGCGTCAGACATATGGTTAAGGACCACACAGAGTTTGAGAGGAAACCCGCTGTCGCCACTACATGGGCTACTCTTTCCGATTAGCAGCAAGGGATCTTTTATTTGCGCTTCCCACAGGCAGGATAGCACATACCATGGCCTTTGTTGAACCAGGTATGGATCACTGGTCGGTGCAAGTTGTTTACACCTACCCATTGAGCCTTGCGGAGCACTCAGTCAGGGTTTGAAGTCGGTATCTGGATTAAAAATCCCATGCCTCGACTGGGATTCGAACCCAGTACCTGCCAGCCTGTAGACCGATGGCCTAACCACGACGCCACCGAGGCCGGTATAATTATATGATTGCGTGTAGTTTATAATTACAGCGAAACCTTTCAAGACCGGACCCTCGGTAAACCGGAATTCCCTCAACACCTGATGTTTTACAAAATCTCTTTTTAAAACCTTTTGTACTATTCACGCAGTATTTTAAAAACCAGTACAGAACTTAACCTCTCTAAACCGGATTCTTCTGAAACCGGACATTTGTCTTGGTCTCCAGGGTGTCCGGTTTTGTGGGGTTTTACTCTATATGATCACTTTGTACTTCATTCGGTAGAGCGCTCGCTTGAGGTGCTTTGGTGGCATCACAGGATTTTCACCCGTCGCATTTAGTCCTCACCGACTGGTATATAAAAGGTCGTGGTATGTGATGTCCTGTGTGATAAAGTGCATATACAAAATCCCTTGCTACTAATGGAAAATGTCGCGGGTTTCCTCTGAAAATAATGTGTTAGAATTACCCACTGTTTGACCACTCATTAGCTGAGAGCCTTACCAATGGGTATACTCCCGCCTCAAAGAAAGTGACGAAGCCCATTATGTACAACATAAATTTTCAGTTTAGCCTCAAAATATAAAACAAATAAAAATTTACTAATGCAAGTCATGGAAAAGCTTGGTTTTATTGTAGCGTTGGGGGGGGGGGGAGGGGGAGGGGGGGGGAGGGGGCAATAAATCGAGGGTACACTGTAGTTGTTGGGGAGGGGTCTTCTTCTTCTTTTTTCGTTTTTTGTTTTTCTACTCCAGTTTTGAAAAATTATTTGTTACTGTGCATATGAAATGTCGTATTAAAAGCATACTGTCACGGATTTAAGGACCTTATTTCTCTAAAAATGGATAATAAATAAAACTTACCGTAACTGAACCATGATGGAGTGAAATCCATGTCATCTCTCTCGGCAATTTTAGTTTTTGAATTATGGACCATTGCCATAATTCGATTATTTTTACAAATTGTCATTAATAATCGGGTTTATATGGTGGTTGTGAAGATGGTTGAATAAAGTACATTTAGGGACAAATCAAATTATTTTTGTTCAGGTTATACTTTGTTAGACCATTAAATAGGTCAGTGGTCTGTGACAATATGTCTTTAAAAGTCATTTATAATAATATTTATAGTTTGTTGTTATTAATTCAAAAATGTGGAGGAGGGGTAGAGTGGTGTTTTTATTTCATTGCTGTTGAGGAGGGAGATTTTTGTTAATATTTTAGGGTGGGGGGACAGGGGTGTGTTCGTTTTTGTGGTTTTATACTAGCATAATATATAAAAATAAATAGCAAAATATATCACATCCCGAAGCAGAGATTTCTGAATCTGTCATTTGGAAAATATCATCGTTCAAACAACAAAGGGAAGTCACTCCCATGATGGAAGATATATCCAGCTCTTTTGTAAACCTTCCACAATAATTGTATGATTTATGACAAAAAGCCATTTAATCATCTTCAAACTCACAAAAGGTGACACCATTTTGTAACAAAATAGGCTCTCGCGACAGCTGAAATATATACTGGCAATACAATGTCTGAACAAAACGCGTAGAAGTTAAAACTGTAGATATTTTAACTCTGCTCAACAGATACGTTTATATCGGGTTTCCAAACCGTGAGCACAATTTATGCAATTATCCGAACTGTCACCTCCGTATAGAATAGACAATGATAGGTATGCAAATAGGTCCTTCCCGGGGGTACGGCTACCGACGGTATCCAAACCGCCGTGTGGTCTTGGGCTAACAAACAAAGATGAGATAAACGCGATAACGCAAAACACAGTATGCAGGTTTCGTTAACATAAATGCTAAAGCGGATCAGGTGTCACGAGAGTAGTATCTCCAGTGGATTTGTAGTGATATTATTTCGGTACGGACTGAGCCTCCATTACCAAGTGGTTGTTCCGTGGGATCTGAGGGCTGGCGGGTGCTCGGTTCGTATTTCGGTAGTTCGATCTAGTATCCATCGGTCTATCGGTCTCTCTCTCTCTCTCTCTCTCTCTCTCTCTCTCTCTCTCTCTCTCTCTCTCTCTCTCTCCTCTCTCTCTCTCTCTCTCTCTCTCTCTCTCTCCTTACTCTCTCTCTCTCTCTCTCTCTCTCTCTCTCTCTCTCTCTCTCTCTCTCTCTCTCTCTCTCTCTCTCTCTCTCTCTCTCTCTCTCTCTCTCTCCTCCCTCTCTCTCTCCCAATTAACCATTAATCATTTATCTATGCCGAGGTGTATGCCCAAGACAGCGTGCATAAACTTTAATTTTTTTTTTTAATCTTCCCATACCGACCATAGGGTATAAGGGAGGCACAGATATCGTGATTCGAGGTTTGAGTCTGTCAGGGGCGGATTCATGATTGCTTTTGGGGAGTCTTCAACTTGTCGAACTGTAAAGTTTGTTTTATACATTCATTGTAAACCCGTTGTACCATATTGTAAACGGGGCACTTACGGCGTTTAGAAGGAGGGTTGAATACTCAGCTTGCTCTAGTGGTGGCGTTAAAAATTAAGTTTTACTTTGTTCTTGCCAAGTGACAGCGGGTTGTAGTTTCGTGATTCCCTAGTTAATTATGCAACGATTATGTGATCGACAGATTAATTAGTAGTTATATATCAAAATAAATGTAAAATTGGCGGAAAGGTGTTCAAGAGACCTTTTTTGAAAGTGGGTTTTTTGGGGGGGAGTTGTAGGGAGGGTTGTTGTGTTTTATTTATTTATTTAATTTTTGTTTTCATTTTTGGTGGCATTGGGGGAGTGTTTGTTTGTTTATTTCTTTGTTTATAGGTTGTTGTTTTTTTGTGTGTTTTTTTTTAATTATTTTTTTTTTTTTTTTTTTTTTTTTTTTTTTTGTGTGTTAGGGTTAGGCTTTGAAGGGGGTGGTATGGGTGTGTCTTGGGTTTTTTGTGTTTTTAAGTTTGTTGTTGTTTGGTTTGGTTTTGTTTTCGTTGTTTAAAATAATAATAATAATAAAAATAAAAATAAAAATTCCGGGGCAAGGTTAACTTTTGATTCTCTTGCCCTTTTTCTGTTTCTTAATCTTTGGATTAGTTATCTGCTTAGGTCACCAGATTAACGATACGCGTGTTCCAGATGAGGATCTTTCTCGATACATTTACCGTCCATGCTTGGAGTACACAATAAAAGCAATCAGACACTGGATCTCTTCTCTTCTGGGGTTTTTTTTTTTTATCTCCCAGAGGCAGATCAATCGATGCTCTAGGCATTTGTTTTGCCACGCGATACAGCAACGGAATAAATCATAGAGCGCTGTTTGTACAAACGTTTTACTCACTCCTCGTCAAGCGGTTATCTCCCCTCTTGGTTTATGCTCTTTTTGAAGTCGCGCATGCGCCGTGGAATTACAGCGTTACATCGCTTGATTATGCACACATTCTGATTGCGTAAACTGCATGTTTATGAAGAATGGGCAAACAGGTCATAAAATTTAGAGTCGAGCAGTGGAAATACGGCTCATTGTGTGTTTGAACTCTGACCCTTGTGTTCCCTTGATCTAGCTGTTTCAATATTGCGCGCACGAAACGCGAGTGATTTAAAACTGCGGACGAGTAAATCGAGACTGCTACTGTCTAATCTAACAATGCGCCGAACAAAGACTGCGGATGACGTCATTAGATACAATTACAGGCCAGAGTGAAATTGATGCTCTCGAGTTTCAGGGAGGAAAATACTCGGCTATTGATATTCCAGCCACACCGCGTAACGAACGTACATTCCACTTTCAACGGGTGACGCTTCCGCAAAATCGTATTCAATGCGGTGTTGAAAGATATCAATGATTGACATGGAAATAGTTTCTTCCGCAGACAGGTACGGAATCTCAACTCGGCTGATGCGATACATTATTTTAAACTGATCAATATGTTTTTTATCAGTTTCATGACGTAAACAATATTGTTTTAGCAACATTTGGTCTACGTTTGCTGCCATAGTAGAACATTTCCGACCAGCATAACCTTTTCAATTACTAAAATGTATATATATATATATATATATATATATATATATATATATATATATATATATATATATATATATATATATATATATATATATATATATATATATATATATATATATAATGCCAGTATGTTTGGTGCAATGTAAGAAAAGTTTATTTTGTTTAACGACACCACTAGAGCACATTGATATATTAATCATCGGCTATTGGATATCAAATATTTGGTAATTCTGACACGTGGTCATTAGAAGAAACCTGCTACATTTTTCCTCATGTAGCAAGGAATCTTTTATATGCACTTTCGCACACGGTCTTTGATTATTTGTGGTGCACTGGTTGGAACAAGAAAAAACTCAATCAGTTGAGTGGATCCACCGATGTGGTTCGATCCTGCGACGCAATCCCCTCAAGCGACCACTCAACCGACTGAGGTAAATCCATCCCCACATAAGTACGAAGTACATGAGAAAGTCGCATTGAGTTCTTAGTGATTAAAACGATTTACAAACAAACATATCGAGGTTTCTAGCCTTAAACCGATTTTGAAATTCCGGATAATAATGATGTTCCAGAAATCGATTATCATGTAAAATCTATCGGTTTAGCTCCACCGACGTCATGATCGGTTATGAATATACATAATCCACTATGCTGGAAAATATTTTCTGTAATCGTTTCTCCAGTTTAGATGCGGGAATTGATGTAAATATGTTTAGCTTATTGTGTTTTCATGTGTGCATAAAGAAAAAAAAGTAATAAATAGCTATTAAAGGTAATATTAGCGATATGTATTCACTATTCTGGTGAATACAACAATGGGTGCGTGTTTCGTAAAAGGCAAATTCTTCTTTTCTTCATATAATTTGATCGGTTGGTACAAACCGATTATAACCGATGGTCGATGGTGAAATTTCAACCCATTCCCCAACACTAATAGAAAATCTTTATTTACGACTAACCTTTTGTACAACTAAAGGTAAAATAATACAACGCTATATAAAAGTGCACAGGCCACTCATAAAATAAACACTTCATTTCATTCATAACTATCTGTACCCAACGATTCGGAAACGATGTAGTGTTTGATTTTTCCCAACTGGGTATTTTTGTACGGTACATTTAAAACTAAAAATGAAAATTATTTCAATTAGTTTCGTATGGATAACAAAAATATATTTAAAAAGGAAAAAAGCAACAGTTCTGTTATACATAATTAAACGTGTGTGACATAAGTAAATAATATGTTGGCATTGTTTGACATGAATGTGCACGCGTGCGTTCAACATCAGATTAAGCTATGAAGTATAATAATTTATTCGCCGTAAGCATACAGTTCATAGGGACACACATATACATTTTTCATAACATAAATATACATCACATAATTATACATATACACAATACGTTATCCATAGTTTATCACGTAAGTATACATGTACATAATACATTAACCACAATCCGCCATATATATATATATATATATATATATATATATATATATATATAATTGTTCTCTTTTTGGAGACAGTCAGTCGATCGTTGATATTTAATTAATTGGAGTGAACTTTGTATTTGAATCATCTCTCAGTTAGAAATGTGTCACTCAAATGCCGACCCGGCGATAAATAACCATTGATAACGAATACTAAATATAATAATTAGTATAGAAAGTAGCATCTCCACGCGAGCTAATCGATCTCAGCCGATTATTTATCGCTGACATTTTGTCACTATTTGCATAACATTATTAGTAAACAGATAAAGTCGTCAGAGGGTGTTGCGTTTACAGGTTTCCATCGAGACAATTGACGCGGCTTCTGACGGATTTATGACATTATAATTAGCTTTATTGGTTGTTATTTGTTTTGCCTTCTTTTTTTCTTTTTTTTTCTTTTTTTTTTGTTGTCTTTTTTGTTTTTCTCTTTTTGTTTTGGTTGTTGTTTGGTATTAGGAATTTATTTATATTTTATTTTATTATATTTTATTTTATATTATTTTATTTTATTATTATTTTTTTATTATTATTATTATTATTTTTTTTTTATATATATATATATATATTTTTTTTTTTATCCTTGTTTAGATTTTTAGATCTTGTTTTGTTTGGTTGCTTTTATTGTTGTTGTTGTTTCTTTTGTGTGGGGGTTTTAGGGGATGTGTTTTTTATTGGGGTTTTTTGGGGGGAGGGGGTTGGGTTTTTTTTGGGGGGTGTGTGTTTGGTTTTTTCTCTCTTTTTTGGTTGGAATATTTGAGGGTCTGCGGGGTTTTGGGGGATTGCAGGGTATTTGGGGGTTTTAGTCGGGCGTTGGGGTGGGGGTATCGCATTCTTAGGGTAGAGGGTACAGACTTCATTGTGATTAAAATTATTTAATTCCATATGGTAAAAGTATATTGATGTTTATTCCATTAGTAAATCCACAAACAAAATCAATATGAATAGTCTGGCAAATATCTTGCATGTTTTATAAAGTCCAGTTCCCATTAGAAGTTTTAGTATCGAGACCATCAAAAATGTTCGTCATATTTTATTCATTTCACACTAAACCACGCCCTCGCCATCTGGCATTGGTCACAGCCATTCATTATGTATGTATAATGTTTTATATGTTTTATCAGAGGCTTTAGAAAGGTAGCAAAACAGAAAACTTAAACACAACACAATGTATTAGCGGCTGCAATAATGGAAATTATAAAAGGTTGTAATATCGTATGGCAATAGAAAAACAAATATTAAATACGCATTAATGGTACACATATAGGTTGTCTTATAAACAAAATGTTTGTTCTGTGGGACTTTGGATAACAGATGTACCTTGTTGTATCTTTAAATAATCTTCCATTCAAATGATATTTAACCGATCGAGGCACGTTTAATGACAATACTAATAAACACATATTTGAGCATTTTCACAAATGCGTTAAACAGACACATCGGTTTGACTAAGAAAACTTTATCTCGTGGTGTGGAATCATTGATTTATTTATGTGTTGTTACTTTTACTATTGTATTGTTATTACTGTCTCAGGAGATAACATGTTAATAATGAATACTGTTAAAACATCGATTACTTCTATTTCTGTCCTTTCAGTTTATTCAATCGTTTTCACATACGTTTACTTTCATTGACGGATTTACTTATTTATTGAAAATTGCACTCGCCATTATTGTACAATTTTTATGTTTGTAATTAAAAGAGGGCTTCGTACGTTGGATACCTTGTGCCCGATCCTTGTGTGTGTATATATATGCAATAAAATATGTTTCCAATCTTCCATTGACAGCGGATAAATTTCTGGGATTCAAGGATTCTTGTTTTTATATTTTCGCCCCCACCCCCCCCCCCCCCCCCCCCCCCCCCCGAAAAAATATAACGGTCTTGAACATAACAGGGGCTGATCGATCTCATTTGATAGACCGCTCGCCTATGGTGCTTGAGTCTAAGGATCGAATCCCTTTGCTGGATCTGTTATCTGATTCCGTTTTCCACTGTCCCAACCAATTCCCCGCTACTGGTATATCAAAGGCGTGGTATGTGCTGTTCTGTCTATGCGAAAGTGCATATAAAAGATCCCTTGCTGCTAATATAACCCTGTATGTGGAATGGTGCATATAAAAGATCCCTTGCTGCTAATCGAAAAGAGTAGCCCATATTTGTGTGGTCCTTAACCATATGTCTGACGCGATATAACAGTAAATAAAAATGTGTTGAGTGCGTCGTTAAATAAAACCTTTCTTTCTTTGCTAATATAATAATATAGCGGATTTCCTTCAAGACATTATTTCAGAGTCCTCTAACATACATCTATATATGAGACACCATTAATACGTACTTAATATTTGTTGTGGGGCTTCTTCTTTTTTTCAACCATGCGATATTACAACCTTGAATAAATTTATATTAATACATTATACGTCAGACTTGCCAACTGTTTGACATTGCAATAGCCGATGATTACATTAATAAACCAATGTGGTGTCGTTAACAAAAACCAACGTTTCTTTCTTTCAATGAACATAACAGTCTCGAAGCTATCTTGTTTTTAAAGTCACAGACCTTAGTTTCAACCCGTGAAATAGGACACTAAGTTTGGTTAACCTACATATTTGTACAACGTTTGGATAAAGCCACAGTAGAATGAAACAAGAGTCTGTGACGTTGAAACGGGGAAACACCTTTAGAATGAAGGCTAGAGCTCGTCTCTATAACCGTTATTTCTCAGAGGTACGTGTGCTTTAAAAATATGAAAAATGCATTTCGTGGTATTAGAAAGACCAGGATGACCAGAAACACTTCGGATATTCAGAAATGTATAATCTAAACAACAAAATATAAGTAATGTCTGAATCCAATGATAAAGAAACGGCTCTAATAGTGACAACTACGCCGTAGTGTTTAAAAACTAGGGTCTGTCTCTTTAATAGTGACAACTACGCCGTAGTGTTTAAAATCTCGGGTCTGTCTCTTTAATAGTGACAACTACGCCGTAGTGTTTAAAAACTCGGGGCTGTCTCTTTAATAGTGACAACTACGCCGTAGTGTTTAAAAACTCGGGGCTGTCTCTTTAATAGTGACAACTACGCCGTAGTGTTTAAAAACTAGGGTCTGTCTCTTTAATAGTGACAACTACGCCGTAGTGTTTAAAAACTAGGGTCTGTCTCTTTAATAGTGACAACTACGCCGTAGTGTTTAAAAACTCGGGGCTGTCTCTTTAATAGTGACAACTACGCCGTAGTGTTTAAAAACTAGGGTCTGTCTCTTTAATAGTGACAACTACGCCGTAGTGTTTAAAAACTAGGGTCTGTCTCTTTAATAGTGAAAAATACTGTCGGGTCTGTCACTTTAAAGGTAAACGAGTGCTGAGTTATTTTATACAATATTTATAGAAATATCCGCGAATGTCGGGCGAAGCCGTGGGGAGGAAATGGAAGCCAAGATGGCCGCCGCAGTGTAATTATGACTCGGAGATCGACAAAGCCGACTGGACGAATCGACTCGGGCGATTTAATTAAATGATTTCGCTTATTTTATCGAACCGCGCCGATCTTCAAGAACGTATAATGACAAGTCTAAATAATAACAATGATATTGATCAGGGCCCCCTTTGAAGTCAGGGTCGTTCCAGAAATACTTTAAAGAATGGGCGGGGGAGGAGAGAGAGGTGGAGATATATATCTTCTTTCTTTCTTTTAGTACCCACCACCACTATTACCAAAAGAATCTTGGATATAATTTTATTTTATTTATTGCATTAAGGTAAACAAAAAAACAAACAAAAAGAAATAGTCGTACTTCGTATATAATAAATTATTGTAATACTTCCACGAAACTCCTTCCTACCCCCACCCCAGAACACCCTCTTTACCGCCGCATCCGTTCTAGAAGAGTCGTGATAAATTTAGGACAAGTCATATACCGTGGGACAATCGTAGAAATAATTTTGGTCGAGAGTAAACGATGCCCGCTTATACATAAAAGATGAGAACAATTGATAGACGGACCATTAGAACCATTGGCGAATTCTTATTAAATGAAGAAAGTGCTCTCAATAACGTCCCTGAAGCGAAATTTAATTACGTAGAGGTTGCTGTTGTGTTTGTTCAAGTGGATGCCTGGCATGATGGGGGGCAGGGAGAGGGAAGTGGTGGCTGGTCATGTGGTAATGCATTTAAATGAAAAATAAAATATTTGATTCACTTTTTTTGTTTGTCAACATTTGGTTTGTAGATACTTCACAGTGTTAACATTAAATGCAAAATAGTATATATAATTTGTGCAGATTAATCAATTTTATAGAATTATATGATGTTATAGCGAAGAAAAGTCTGTAATTTAAATACGAAATATGTTATACTTTTTTTTTCTATGATTCATTTGTCTTACTCTACAACTAAATGGCATTAAAATTCTGTTCATATTGTGTAGTGTTTAATTTTTGTAATTCTGAATGTTACAATACTTTTTCCCTTCTGTTTCTTTTACTAGAAACACATTTTGGAAACGATTAACAATATTGCATCAATTTATTGTTCGTATCATTTAAATATGTACATACATTAGATTCATTTCATGTTTATCATATTATGTAAAATGTGTGTAAAAGGAATGTATAATATATAACCAATGTAAAACAATAATTCAAGGCCCCCATCATTGATTTTGAACTTGTTTCGGGGGGGAAATATATACTTTTAAAAACACCGCATCTGTTTAAAGCGCTCTTCGTGTTACAGTGTTATAATAGCACGTTATTACAAACAACGTTATTGTGTTACTTTTTTTGTTTGGGGTGGGGTTATGTTTGTGGTACTTGTTTTCGTTTTTGAATATACCATCATAGGCGTATGGGCTCCTATTTTTGTAGGGGGACAATCTGGCTTTTGTCCGAATTAAACTAAACTGTCCGAATCTGGATAACAACGTTTATTCATATTAGCATTACTACCAAACAGCTATATAGAGTTGTAAACGAATCACTACGCATTTTACATGAATTATCTCTAATTTCGAGGGTAGAATGATGGAAATGTATGGTAAACAAGTCTCAGGTTAGATTTTTTCCCCCAAATATCTGTATTTTTTTGTATTTTTTTTTACCGAACTTGAGGTTTTGCTCTAGCACTAGGGGACAGTCCCCTCCCCCTCCTCCCGCCACGTCTCGTACGGTCATGCATATCATTATATCATTATATGTCTATAATTGGTCAGTTCGGTAAAAAGAACAATATAAAATTACGAGTATTGTATCGTGCACAGTGCAACCACTAGTTTATACGGAGTACTAATAGTGCTTGTTAAAGATGGAATGATATAAATATTGCTGTATATTTATCCGGGTAGAATGTTAAAGGTTGCATGCATACCACCGCTTATTCTATTAAATCTAACTCTTTAATTATAGCCAACAAGATGAAAAACATGTGCAAGAATAACAGTACTGAGGTTATGATGTTCATAAAAACTAAATTTTAAATCACTTTTAATTTGTAATAATGCTATTTTAATATTAAAAAAAACACCTCGCATTTAACAACAGAAAGTATCAGACAGCATTTCGTTAAAACAAAAATGTCGATAGAATGTGTGTATATATATATATATATATATATATATATATATATGCGTATGAAAATATTTTAGATTTTAGTTGCATTTCTTTTAAGATAATTAGTTTTAAAAACATAGTTAATTTATAATTATCATTACTATATTAAAGTATTTGTTAGTTCCAAAACCTCAACAAATATTAAATAATCATTTAAGTTTAAATAAATTATATACTTAATTTGTATTACTGTGTAATGATTGTTTTTCTTGCTATTTGAATAAGACCGTAAATATATGAATATGTTATAGTGTATGCAAAGAACACGTCGTGTGTGTCTTCAGTCATTGTATCCAGTCCTTTGTGTTTTAGTTATAATTATAATTATGTGTTTGTAAAACAAATCCCACTTGAGGACAAGGCAGAGTCCAATGGTTGTTTAAATCATCGACAAACCGTTATTGCAAACAAAGTATGATGTTGTTGCGAAAACAACACAAAACAGTATGTTTTGAAATTATCAACTCACGTGCGATTTATCTAGGACTGCTGAAACTTATAACTGTTGTATTTAATTACAGACGCCGGTAGTCCATTCCTATCAGTTTGTAAGTAAAACCAAAACCCGTTCACCGTATAGCGACAACTAATAATTGTGTCTTGTTCGAACATAATACGTAGCACGTTTTGCACCCAGTCCCGTGTGTGGAATGTTTGTATGCAATACAGTTTGTTTTTGTTTTTTTTAATTTTTATCTTTCTAACATTATTATTAGCCTTGTGGAAATCATGAAAATGAATGCATTTATTATTATAATGTCGTTAGATTATTGTTAATTGTATTGGTCTTTTTTAAGAGATTATTTTGTATTTAGTTAGTTTTTTAAAGTCGAATATATTATACGATACAAAAGAAGTAGTTAAGCACACTATATTTGCACATAAGTACGAATTGTTTTACGGAGCACACCGAAAACTGAAAACATTTTGCATTGGGGAATATTTAATACCGCATCCTACGTAATAAGCCTTAATACAAGAGAAACAAACATTATTATGTAGGGTACTATATAACAATACACTTTCATTTTAACACGTATAACTCTATGAGTGTTTGTAAACTAAAGAATGAAAGTAATATAAATATACTTAAATGTAATATGAATTCCAAAACCGAAGATATTTTACAATGGGGAATATTTAATGCAGTTTCCTACGTAGGCTACAAAGTGCAAACACATGCAGCATACCATAAAACAATACACTTTAATTTCAACACGTATATCTGTAGGAGTATTTGTAAACTAAAGAATGAACGTAATGTGAATATACTTAAATGTAAAATTAATTCCAAAACTGAAGACATTTTACAAATGGGAATATTTAATACCGCTTCTTATGTATTAAGTGTTACTACAAGAGACACAAACGTATGCAGGGTACTATACAGCAATACACTTTCATTTTAACACATATAACTTTATGAGTATTTGTAGACTAAAGACTGACCGTAATATAAATATACTTAAATGCAAAATTAATTCCCTTGGTATTGTTTACGCAAAGGGCCGCCAGATCTCCGCCAAGGATGTCAATCGGGAGTTTATGGCCGACTTTATTCGATATTTCTTGCCTATTAATCGCGAAATAACGGATACCCGAGCGTTAGGTATGTGGTATAAAACTCCACACCGAATCTGGTGCTTTCGTGTCATTTAATATGCCTCCGAGCCTGGCCGGGACATAAAAACTTGAAGACACGCATAACACACGCATAAAATCGTAGTAACTAGACCACGAATAAAACACAAATCGTCACAAACCGACTACCGGTGTCCGTAATTAAATACAACAGTTATAAGTTTCAGCAGTCCTAGATAAATCGCACGTGAGTTAATAATTTCAATTTGTTAAAATATACACAAAATGTTGTAACTAACGCGGTTATTCGGCAATACGACAGTGTACTTTTCCACCTCTTGTGCTCCGATGAAATTACCAGAAAATTGCTAAAAATGCCTACATAAAGAAAACATAAAAATATTCCATAAAAGGCCATATTGGATTATGGCTGTCAAAAGCACGAATAAAAAGCCACGCACGTGTTTGTAGGTGCAGTGTTACCTAACAGACGTGGAACACAGTACGAAAAAAAAATCATTCGAGCGAATTATTTCAAATGCACTTAAAATCTACTTACCCGCTTAAAGATACACCACACTTTCCCTTCGCTACCCAAAGGCTACGTTTCGCAATTCTGGATGAGTTTAATACTTTACGTTGGTTTAACGGGGAAGATCAAACATTGTCAAATAATGCTACGACTCGGCCAGCCCAGCACTGCGGGTCACGGGGGGCGTGGCCTTCATTTGTTAGCTCCGCCCACCTGTCTCTCAGAATTTATTTTTTCTTCTGCGAACACGATATCGGCGTGACGTCGATATGCTCGGTGTAAAAGTCGAGAGTGAATCGAATGTAGCTGCATGCAAATACATCAATAGATGGGATTTATCCTAGGTGGTCAAACCTCGCCGTCCTTTCCGCCATTGTGTGTTTTCACGTGGTCAGGGCATCGCCATTGAAAAGCCGCCCTCATTGACGTGATTTATAGACAACGCGCTTGAGGGGGGAAGAAAACGGACGCTGGAATAACAATCGAATGCGGTCTTGGATTGACAGGAAGAATAAGACGAAGTTGGAATCGGGAATTATCGGCCTGTTTTTCGTGCAGGAGACTAAGGCGGAAATTGACGAAATACTGCAGAAGTCGTCTGGAAATCGTGATGAAATACAACATGTGTTTATTGCGTGCTGTGGCGTTAGGCTTGGCTAAATTAATGGAGACTGGGGTTTTTGTTAAGTTTTTTTTTTTTTTTTGTTCTTGTACGTATAACGTCAGTTCTCATTTGAATTTAATTCCTACGTCTGCTGCTAAGTGCTTAACGTCGGCAGTTGTGCTTGTATTATTTAAGGACAATTCTTTTTTTCGGTTTACAAAAAATTGTATAAAGCAATTTTAATTTTTAAATGTTAAATTTAATTTAGTTTTTTAACTTTTTGTTTGAATTATTTATTTAAAACAAACCAATTTAAGGTGCATCCTCTTTCCCTTTGCATTTTGCATCATTTGATTGACACATGTATATTTATTTATTTTAATTTAAATCTTACTATTTTATATACATTTATCTTTACTAATATATATTTCTTAGTTAATATCATTCTTTATTTATATCATTAAACCACATTTTTATTCCAAATAAGTAACTGACCCACTATATAAATAAATAAATAAATAAAAATAAAATAAAATAAAATACAATAAGTAAGTAAGTAAGTAAGTAAGTAAGTAAGTAAGTAAGTAAAATTTAGACACTTTGAAATAATATTATTTAGTGTTCAAATATATTTGTTAAGAACATAAAAAACGCATTTATTTTACAAGGAATTTAAAATATTTAAATGCAATCTTGTAGTTTCTCCCATTTCTTTTAGCTCTAAATAAACATAAAATGAGGCCAAACGCCTAATATCCTGGCGAAAATAATATCCTTTTAAATTACAAATTCCTAAATCCCTCGTGATAAATAGGAGATCTTCAAAACGGCCGTAAAGGTATTTCTCATGTAATTTGGCCTCTTTCTTTAGCATCAAATTTCCGATAATTCACAGTGGAAACAAAACGCGAATGGACACGGAATAATACGACGAACAATAATACAATAACGATTACGACCGAATATCCCCGAATTCCGCTGTTTCGGAAGTCCGCCGCCCACGGGGCCCTTAATTAAAGAGTCGCGCGGAAAATATTACATTTAGCCAAGTTGTTTGAGATTTTTTTTTGTTGTGAGACAAAATAATATTCGTTTAAGTATCCGCTAACACTAGTTTGTCAAATGGGACGGAAAACGACCATAAACCTATAACACACACAGCACGGTAAACGTGCCGCATGTACGCACGGTAGTTTTATGAGAAGTGCCACGCCCTTCGGACGGGGTACGCGTAATCTTCAAAGCCGGGACTTTCGTTTAATTGTGGGATCGGGTGTCACGTAATGACAGTGTAGGGGTTTCAGGGGGGTGGGTGAGTTGCGACGGACAGATAGCTGGGTGGGTTCCGACTGTTTGCGCGCGCGGAAGCCAATTCGATGAAAGCTTTGATCGAGTTCACTGAAGCAAAATAAACACACCCTGTCCACGTTTGTCGTTCGGACACTAAATATCTTTATAACATCTGCATCGTCTTCATCGGTCGTTTTTTTCTTTCCACATATTTCACTCAGTTATTACCTTTCTTTCTCTCCTCCTTTGCGCCGTAATTTTATTTATTATATTTATTTATTTGTGATTTTTTTCTTGTGTTTTTTCTTGTTGTTGTCCCTCCCCCATCTCTCCCTCCTCCCCCCCTCCTCCCTCTCTCTATCTCTCTCTCTCTCTCTCTCTCTCTCTCTCTCTCTCTCTCTCTCTCTCTCTCTCTCTCTCTCTCTCTCTCTCTCTCTCTCTCTCTCTCTCTCTCTCTGTCTCTCTCTTCCTTTTCGTTTGATTTTAATATTTATAACATAATATTATTAATATTAATATTATTATTATTATTATTATTATTATTATTATTATTATTATTTTATACATATATACCTCCAACTCGTCACATTTGCTTTGTGCGTATTTTTCTCTTTTTTTTTCCTTTAGGTCAAGTTGTCAGTATTATTTTCTTCAAAAACAAGACATTTTAAGTGACACATAAAAGGAATAACAATAAAATAAATAAATAATAAAAATAAATAAACAAAAGTATGGATGATCTATGTTCAAAGTTTGTGATAATATAAAACAAAACAAAACATGGTATTTAATTTAGCAAACACTACATGTTCATTTTTTCTTGTGTTATTCTTTTTTTTCCTTTTCTTTTTTGTTTGGTGAACACCAATACATGTTTCTGTTAAAGTCATTTATCCTATTTACCGAGGTTCGTATATTTTGTGTTTCTTTTCAACTACTAACATAAAGGCTCACACAAACATCCACTTGCTAAAGTAGATTAATTAAAGAAACTGAGTTTTCACCCACTGTAACATCTTTTTGACGAACAGAGAGCCTTTTTTCAATTCAAATTATATATTACATTTTATAAAATTTCGTTTAGAATACCAATGTCTGTATATCCAATGTATTTGCGGTCGTATGATAATGGTTGTAACAGTCATTGTTCATTTGTTTCGTACGTACGAAATTATTGGAACATACTATTTGTTTTGGGCTATTATTAACATTAGGACGAAAACAAACACCTTGTTTATCAGACGCTGATATTCTAATGAAAATGAAAATAATCTGTAATATGTATTTTTAGTCATAAGAAAAAAATCTGTTAGTTTTATATATGTTACAATACTAAAGACTCAGTCCCTTTAAGCACAATATTGTAAATATTGTGTAATTTAAAAATCAGAAAGCAAACAATATTTCATTATAAAAACTAACAGTGCTTTAAATATATCTTTATGTAGTTTAGTTTTACTGTTTAGTACGAATTATGATTTACCTGGTTAGGTAGTGTCTAGTTAATTAAAAAGGTATTATTTAGTTAATTTAAAAGTAAGCAAACAATATTTCATTATAAATTCTAGCAGTGCCCTTACTATATCTTTATGCATTTTGGTTTTACTGTATAGCACGAATTAAGATTCACCTGGTTAGGTATTATCTAGTTAATTAAAGAGGTATTATCTATTTAATTTAAAAGGTATTATCTAGTTAATTTAAAAGTCGTTATCCAAACCGATAATAAAATATGGATTCAAATAAATAATGGATAATGTTAAATATAAGCACTGAATACCCAGCTATGGTAGACAATATGGTATGGTTTATACATATATCCCATTTACAAAGCCGAATTGTGTTGAGTGTTTTAAATTCAAAACATAAAGTTTTTTGGTGACTGGATGTATTTTCAGTTACAAATACATAATAAATATTCGTTGTGGTTTCAGACATATGTTTTTATGGCATTATGATTGTAGATATGTTAATGTTTAATGTCCCAGGGCCTACTAGGTTGGATAACACTTCAAGTGGAATATGTTTTAATAAGACCCATAACCAATATAATAGTTTTTTGTCTTCGTTAGTACTGTAAATCAGCAGATAAATTATGTATTACATAAGAAAATGTGGAAGAAATATTTCTGAATGGGGCTTGTTATACTGACGCATTGTGATATACGTGTACATGTATTTCGAATCAAAAGCATAAAGAACGAGCTTTTATTTCCGTCAATATTCTATTATATGTCAACAGCATTGAAAATTGAAGACTTGGGGGCAAAGGAATACATTTCACATCATTTTCGTTTGGTCGAAAGTGTAATTAAATTATTAAACTGTTTGTCACATAAGTAGATAATTAAAATAACGTGTTCACGGCAATATATTTTAAATAAAAAATGTAACTGAAGATACAGTTAAAAATCGACATGTGGTATCAGATGTTATTGTTAAATCATACGTCTTTAAATGTTGCTATTGTTGTTTATTTATTTTAGAGAGTCTAGTACGATGATCAATATTTACAGTGTAATAGTTTTTATTCCTTGACACTCAATAACTGAAGTATTTTTGTACTAACGTGTTCTCTGACGCCATTGTGGAACGGCCTGAGTGTAATAAAGTTCTGTTCTGTTCTGTTAAACTTTTATTCATTTATTTATTAGTTTTACATTAAAACAGTTTAATAAAAAACGTAACTCAAATGCCCAATGCTAGTGCACATTTATAAAATTTTATATTAGGTAAAACTGTGGCGAGTGGATGAAGAGATGTGGCTAGTGAATGTAGTCATTTACTAGCCAGGATTTTTTTTTTTAATATATGAAATAATGAGAGAATTCCCTCTTTCGGCTAATGTTTTGAAAAAGCTGACCTACAAAATGGGGATCCCCATTAAAACATTCAATTTATAAATGTATGTGATGTTTGTGCATGTGTCGGAAAGTGTACCGTGCATGTGTCGGAATTTATTATTAAATTATAAATTATAAATATAAGAATTTATTCAATCAAATGTTTAGTTAAATGTGATTGTAAATGTCTACAGATGTTATAAGCCGCTGTACGTTGGATATAGTGTACAAACGAATACAGTATAAATAAAGAGAAAATAAACAAACATGTTAAATATTAGCTCAAACACAACTAAAGTGAATGGAAATAAGCTCTACGGGTGCGTTTATTGTTTATACATTTTGAAGGCCGTATTAGTTGTTATTACTTCTACTCTAGATATATATTAAATAAACAAAATATATAAATTAAAGACAACTTTCAGGTACATTTTCTAAAAAAAATATGATAGCATAAATTCGTAGAAATATCGCCCATATTGCCTCTATCATACGCCTTGCTAAATTTAATAACTAGTGCAACAAAATATATTTTAAATATGAAACAAAGTGATTTTTACCAGGGAAAAACAACACAGCAAAAAACAACAATCAAAATGCCAATATGTTGTAAGGACACTGTTTGCATAATCGATTGAGACTAACGTAAAATAATGTAAAAATAGTTTATTTGCCGAAATCTTTTTAAACTGGCTACAAAGTCCTCTTAAAGGGGTTTGTTTTATTTCCTTTTTCTTTTTTTTTGACAAGTTTATTACTCCCAGAAACAAATATGATAGTGTGAGAAATGGGGAACTGGTGTCACTAGCGTACAGTCATATTATGACAAATGATTCTATAAAATATTAATAATATAGACATATACGGCAATTATAGCATATTACAGTACTAATATTCATAGATATATGAATACATAAAAACACTATAATATGTGGGGTTATCAGTGAAAACTGGAAATAAAAGAAAAGGAGTTGAATAATGGAAGAAAGGAAAATAGAGAGAGAGAAAGACAGAAAGGACGAAACAGAATAAACATAGAGATAGAAATTAGTGAATGTTTTTGTTGTAATAATACATCTGTTTTTAGGAATTTGGACCAAGGTGCCCAATATTCCTCATATTGTTTGAACTGACAGGCTTTTTTATAAAGTATATATTTTTCAATTTGTATTTTATCTTTTACAAAAATTAAAGAAAGCATACACGTTAAGTTCCTGGTTTTGCATCTTACTTTAAACAATAATTTTATTAAATCTGACTGTAAATGCATTGCGGATTTAAATGTCATCGTTATTATTTAATTATGTCGGAGGGACTGTTTCTTTCTTTATTTATTTTCTTTGGTGTTACTTTTTTCCTTTCATTTTATTTTCCCCTTTTTATTGTTTACAAAAGTACACAAGTGACTCATGTTGAGTTATGGGGGACTTTAGAATTTTTAAAAGACTATCAGAAATGTTTTAAAAGTTTTGTATTTAAAAGAAATAAAATTAAACCATAAATTATGTACTAGCCTATATATATAATTTGTTTTTGAAACAAGTTGGCACCTTCTGGTTGTAATTGTAACAATATATTAAAGGCATACATTCAGCGTATTTTCCTCCATCGTTTGGGACCTGACATTATAATACGCGGTGAACCATCATTTTCTTACAGGTAGACAGTTCAGCAATATGTAGCCTTCTTAATCAGTTTAACAGTATGTCTTAACATCAAATTGAAGGGCGGGACGTAGCCCAGTGGTAAAGCGCCAGCCTGATTTGTGGTCGGTCGGTGGGTCCACTGGATCATTTCTCGTTCCAACCAGTGCACCACGGCTGGTATATCAAAGGTAATGGTATGTACTGTCTCTGGGATGGTGCGTATAAAAGATCCCTTGCTATTAATGTGGAAAATGTAGCCGGTTTTGTTCCTAAGACTATATGTCAAAATTACCAAATGTTTGGGGGGTGGGGGTGGGGGGGGGGGGGGATTTTGGGGGGTGTGGGGGTTTTTTTTGTGTGTGTTTTTTGTTGTTGTTTGTTTGGGGGTTTTTGGGGGGGTTTTGTTTGTTTTGTTTGGGTTTTTTTTGGGGGGGGTTTTGGGGGGGTTGGGGGGGTGTTGTTATTGTTGGATGTTTTTTGGGGTGGAGGTTTTTTGGGAAGTTTTTTGTGTGTTGTTTCTTTGCGGGCTTTTTTATTTCATTTTATTTTATTGTTGTTGTTGTTGTTGTTATTGTTGATGTTGTTGTTGTAATTTTCGTTGCTGACTCGACACGTTGGTGTATTTTTATGTTACGTACATTGACGCTGATTTATTATGTGTTTGATTTTACTTGAGTACGAGACGACGTAAACCAAACAGAGACACTACAATACATTTAATGGTGTAATAAACTGATAGTTTATGGAATATTTTATTTATTTATTTATTTATTTACAGGCCATACAATATCGATCGCTGTACGTATTCGTCATGCACGTAAACAAACGTTGTACATCGTCACATGAATCAAATATCATTTTCATGCAATAATTATTGTTATTGATTTTGCATGCACATGAAATCAAATTTTATTTAAATGTCATCTAGTTTTCATAATTAACTGCCAGATCTGTCATCATCTGAAATCACCTTTCCCGTCCGTCCGCCCCCTCCCCCACCCCTCCCGTCCCCACTTGTTTTTGGCCCTGATGCCTCCTAACCGTAACCGCCAGAGAGGCCTAACGATATTACACAATCGATGAGGTTTGTGCACAGATTCATCTGATTGCATAACAGTTAACCCATGCACGGCCTTGTGGAATTACAATGACTGTACGATGTTGACAGTGGAGTTTGAGATTTTTCTTTATTTTTAGCTATTGATGGATAAAGATTATTGGCGTAATTCTGAAATTTCAGACATCCGAAGGTTGGGTTTATGTATGATTATCGACCTGCCGTACGTTGCTAACACTTAATATCCAGTCATAAATCAACGCAAATTGTATTTGTTACGCAAGTCAAACTTGCCGCAATATGTCAGCGTTATTGATTGATGCTTTAAAGTTTTGTTTTGTTTAGCTAGAGCAAACCGATTTCATTAATCATGGGCTATTGGATTTCAAACACTTCATAATCCTGGCATATGCTACCTTTGTTTTCATTAGCAGCAAATGATTATATATACACATCCCCACAGAGAGGACAGCATATACCTTTTCTTTTATTATAATAGTCGTGGGGTACTGGTCTATACGGCACAAATCAGTGGGTCCACCGATGTAGTTCGAACCTACGACCCAATAACCTGAACTGACTTGTTTGTTATAATATTATACATTTTTTTCCATTAGTAGCAATGGATATTTTATATGCACCATCCCACAGACAGGATAGCACATACCACGGCCTTTGATATACCAGTCGTGATGCACTGGCTGGAACAAGAAATACCCGATGGGATGACCGACGGTGATCGATCCTAGACCGACCGCACATCGGGCCAGTGCTTCACTACTGGACTACGCCTCTCCCCAGTTTTTAAAATGCATGTGGTATTGAATGGATTGAAAAGCTGTAGTCTAAAAGACATAACTTTTTGCATACGCCTTCACGAGTCATGTCTGTAAAGTTAGGGCAACCATACACAATATTGGTCGACTTTCATGTCCCAAAAGTCAGTCTGCATTTTAATGTTTATGTAGAATTATACTGCTAGTATTCCAGTGATAATAGTGTTGAAATATCGCAACAACCGAGTTATATATGCGCCATTATTCACAGGGTACCCCACCAGACAGTCGTTCATGTGAGTTGTCCATGACGTTATGAAACGCCAGCAAATTGTTTTTCTTGTTCTTCTTTGTTTTCCTGTCTGTTTGCTTGATTCTTTGTTGTTGTTGTTTGTTTTGTTTTTGTTTCTTTACGTGCTTGCTTTCTTGCTTTCTTGCTTTCTTCTTGCTTGCTTGTTTGCTTGTTTGTTTGTCTGCTTGCTTGTTTGCTTTCTTCTTGCTTGCTTGCTTGTTTGTCTGCTTGCTTGTTTGCTTTCTTCTTGCTTGCTTGCTTCCTTGTTTGCTTGCTTGTTTGCTTTCTTCTTGCTTGCTTGCTTGCTTCTTGCTTGTTTGCTTTTTTGTTTTGCTTTCTTGTTTGTTTACTTGTATGCTTGCTTGTTTGCTTCCATGCTTGCTGGATTCCTTGCTTGCTTTCTTGTTTGTTTCCTTACTTGCTTCTTGCTTTCTCTACACAATGTGTGTACCAAACGCAGCCCAGAATTGTCAAACACGCTAAGTGTAAAGTAGTGTGTATACAACGACACCACATACTAACCTACAACTATCAGGTTTTACACCATAAAACCCCCATATTGGTCTAGATAACGAGAGAGAAAATCTGCTGGCAAATCTGTCAGAAAAGCAGCAAGGGATCTTTTACATCAACCTTTCTACAAATGGGGCAAGGGAAAGGACGTAGCCCGGTGGTAAAGCGCTCGCTTGATGCGCGGTCGGTCTAGGATCGATTCCCGTTGGAGGATGCAATGAGTTATTTCTCGTTCCAGACAGTGCACCACGACTTCTATATCAAAGGTTGCGGTATGTACTATCCTGTCTGTGAGATGGTGCATATAAAAGATTCCTTTCTACTAATGGCAAAAAGTAGCGGGTTTCCTCTCTAATAAGACTATATGTCAAACTTATCAAATGTTTGACATCTAATAGCCGATGATTAATAAATCAATGTGCTCTAGTGGTGTCGTTAAACAAAACAAACTTTAACAAATAGTGCAATGTATATCACAGTCTTTGATAAGCCAGTCGTGGAGGGCGGTCGACCCCGCGACCCATCGCACTTCAGTTTGAGTTACAATCCGCTCCTAATTGTAGAAGTTAAAGTTTGTTTTGTCTAACGACATCACTAGAGCACATTGATTTATTAATTATAGGCTACTAGATGACAAACATTTGGTAATTCTGATATATAGTGTTAGTGAGGAAACCCGTTACATTTTTTTCCATCTTTTATATGACCATCTCACATACAGGATAGCACATACCGCGGTATTTGATTTACCAGTCGTGGTGCACTGGCTGAAAGCTCCTGATTAAAGTAACAACTGTTGTTATTAATGTATGTATAGTTTTGTTCACAAAGAGACTGCAATATTATTTTTTTTGCGATCGACAAGAGTACACTTTGGTATACTAGTATTTGCACACACGCACATGATCACCAATCAGATGTTAACAACGACGACGATAACAACGATGACGACGACGACGACGATAATGATGATGATGATGATAATGATGATGATACTATTGAATGTCATATTTGATAATTCTACCACTTACTCTTAGGTAAAATTCACTACAATGTTTTTTCCCCAGTAGCATCAATGTATATTTTATAAGCACTTTCCCACAGACAGGACATCACATGCCATAGCCTTTGACATACCAGTTGTAGGGTACTGGTTGGAACGGCGTAAAAGCCCATTCATAGAACGTGTCCACCGAAGAGGCTCGGTCCTAGGACCCAAGCACTTCAGGTGAACATTCTAGCGACTGAACTGGATTTCGCCCCTGTATGGTAAATATGATGATGACGGCTATGATGATGCTGATGATGCTGCTGCTGCTGATGATGATGTTGCTGCTGCTGCTGCTGCTGATGATGATGATGACACTGTTGATAGTAGTAATAATCATCATGTTGACTGGATGCCAATGATGATGATGGTGATGATGATGATGACTATGATGTTGATGACGACGACGACGACGATGATGATGATGATCGTGATGACGATCGTGGTGGTGGTTATGATGATAATGATGATGACGATGATAATGATGATGATAGCACTGTTGATAGTAGTAATAATCATCATGTTGACTTAATGCCAATGATGATGATGGTGATGATGATGAATATGACGACGACGACGATGATGATGATGATCGTGATGACGATCGTGGTGGTGGTTATGATGATAATGATGATGATGATGATGATAATGATGATGATGACACTGTTGATAGTAGTAATAATCATCATGTTGACTGGATGCCAATAATGGTGATGGTGATGATGATGAATATGACGACGAAGACGACGACGACGATGATGATGATCGTGATGACGATCGTGGTGGTGGTTATGATGATAATGATGATGATGACACTGTTGATAGTAGTAATAATCATCATGTTGACTGGATGACAATGATGATCATGATGATGATAATGATGGTGGTGGTGATGAACAAAAGTTTGTTATCTCGGATATCAAACAGTTGTTAATTCTGACACGTAGTCGTCAAAGGAACCCCGCTACATTTGTCCTAATTCAGCAAGGGATGTTTTATATGCACTTTCCCACAGACAGGAAAGCACATACTATGGTCTTTGACCAGTTGTGGTGCACTGGTTGGAACGAGAAAAACCCAATCAGTTGAATGGATCCACCGAGGATGATGCTGATGATGAGCAAGCAAGCGTTGACGCTAATGTCAAAGTGTATAGCATCCACATCTCACTAACAACCAACCATGTTAACCGGTGTCCCAGACAGACAGCCCAGATAGTTGAGGCTTAGTTCAAGGACAGTTGCTTCAACTATAGTGGGGTCTAAGCAGGAACATAAATCGAAATGGAATGACATGAAAGCACGCTAATTCGTGCACATAATTCCACACTTTATTGTTTAAAGTCACATATCCTAGTTTCAACTATGGACACTGAGTTTGGTTAATCTACAAACCTGTAACATATCTGCACAAAGTTAGAACAGGGGAAAAGTAAAATCTGTGATATTTAAAAGGGGGGGGGGGGGGGAATACCGTCTAAAAATAGACTAGAGCTTTGTTTGATAATTAACTGTTACTTCTCAGAGATATTTGCGTTTCTAGAATTATATATATACATGTGTATATATATATATATATATATATATATATATATATATATATATATATATATATATATATATATATATTTCAGGGTATTACCCAAAAAAAACCAGGATGACCAAAAACTCTTCGGATGTATTGAAATGGATATTCTAAACAATAAAATAGAAGTAAATTATTATTTAAATGGCTCCAATAGTGAAAAATATGTCGTAGTGTTTAAAGACTAAGGGTCTGACTCTTTAATTTGATTGTTTTACATTTACCATAGTTTGACACCCAATAGCCGATGTATTTTTCGTGCTGGGGTGTCGTTAAACATTCATTCATTCATTCATACTTTAATTTGATTCCATGGCTGATGGATATTGATGGTATTTCGCTCTCCATATTCCATTCCTACGTCACGCCCACACTGACATTAACCATGTGGTCAATTCTGGAATAGCGTGTTATGCTAGGCTTAACCTATCAACTGCCACGATGACGTTGGCCAATTCGATGGTTGCATTGTAATTTCCCCAACTCGCAACTGAAGACGAGTGCGCTCGGATTAACAGCTAACTGATAGGTCGTGAAAGTTGTATACGACGAGAATTGAGTTGTAAGAGTGATCAGACTAGCAACTGGACAGTAGCAGAAGTCGTGAGATCGGCGAGTGGCAAACTTCGTCGTGACAGTTGGTAGTCTGAGACTAGCATAAGACAACTGTGTTCAATTATTGATATAGAAAAGGAAAGGAATGTGTGTTTAACGGTAACTCGACACATTTTAAAACACGGCTAGTTGGTGTCCTGGTTTTGGTGTAAATTACACTGGCGTAGCCAGGATTTGCTATCGGGGAGGGGTGGCAACCCACTACTGGGGGGAGGGGGCGCAACCCGCACTATGTATGTATGTGTATGTATGTATGTGTGTATGTATGTATGTATGTATGTCGAGGTTGACTGTTACATACATAGATATTAACGCATTGGTGCAGGGGATAATTAAATCCTTTCTGGCCTCACAAATTGTCCCATGCCGTTGCTCGAACTTGTGGCACTGGTATATTAGAGGATGTGAGAATTGGGCAACTCTTTCGGAATAACAACAAAGACCTTTTTCCATGCATTTTTCCTACAGACAGGATAGGTTAACGTTTTTAAAGGATTGCCAAAGATTTATTCTAAAGCACTAGTATTATATGTAGCAAGAGGATACTACATAGACATAGTTAAAATATAACAAGAACACGCATCGACATAAAATATGTATAGATAACAATGAGCACCGGGTACGTAATCAAAACAGCCAAAGAAAAATGTTTGTTTTGTTTAACGACACAACTAGAGAACTATTGATTTATTAATCATCGGCTATTGGGTGTCAATCATATGTTATTTTGACAGTCTCAAAAAACTCGCTACATTTTTT